>NC_081405.1:420796197-420968697 GCF_030272615.1 Cryptomeria japonica | reverse complement strand
AGGGTAAGACTCCTCAGGGTGGTGAAACTGAAGGGATTGGGAGGCCATCAAAACACCCAAAACTTAAACTTAAAGATACTACCATAAAGTCTTTCTTTGGAATTGGCAAAGTTTCTGGTCCATCAACTTCTATAGTTGTAGAAGCCATTCATAGTAACTCACCACCACCACAAGGTGGGATTGTCATTGAGTTAAATGCATCAAATGAGGATGACAATATTGACATGATAGAAGATGTTCTAAGGGATACACACAATGAGATAATTCACTCGGATGCAAATTCTTGTACCGAAGATGATGTTGGTAGGAAGAAAAGAAAAAGGAAAGTAAAACAGGGGCGAGAGTGGGAGATGACAAGGAGTTTTAAGATTGGTTGGGTAGAAAAGTACCCATTCATTGAACCAGTCCCAAACAATGATGAACAACCAATAGAATGCAGGTGTAAGATTTGTAGCTGGAAAACTAAAAGAGAGAAGAAGATGCAGGCTAAGCTTGACACCATAGAAAAGCATATTGGTAAGGTTTATGAAAAACAGATCATAGATCTTTGAGGTAATCTAGTTAATTGAGCTCTGCAACAACGTTGGAGAATTCAGAGTGTTGGCTATGGGAAAATTTTAGAAAATTGGTTAAGTTTTTCTCCTGCAGCTAAAATGAGCAAGGCGACGAGTGGAATTGGAGGTTCCAAGCCCAAGGCCACTGAGGAAAAGATGGTTAAGAAATACAAAGAAGAATTTGTAGATTTGCTACCAGGAACTTCCATTGCTTTGAATACAAATGATTTGGCATGGAAAGATTTATGGAGCCAATGTAGAAACCCGACCATGCTTCATATGACTGGTTCTACTCTGTTTCATTATTTTTGGAATAATAGGGTTAAGGGTGTCCCGATGTCAAACCCTTGGGATTTAAATATGGCAAAGTTAATTGTGCCAGATGTGTATGTTGATGTGGATTTGATCAAAGAGTTGGCCAAACTCTATTGCTCAGTATCTAGGGTAATCAGAAGAAAGAACCAGTCTACCCTAGTTTCAATTAACAGAGCTAGCTTTGTTGAAGCTTTCCAGATTATTGGTGTTGCATGTACAGAAATTGATTTGGAGCGGATTGCAGAGGATTATGACAAATACAAAGGTGTTATCAAGAAGCATGCAATTCCTAGATACATGCCTAGGGTGAATAGGAAACCGGTTATAATTCCAGATAGTATCGAACCACCATTTGACATCAAACCTTTCCACCATTATATGCATTGTACAATCTATGGATTATGCAGAGTGTTGGGTTTTGATGGAGATTCAACAGTGTCAGCTAAATTATTGATGATGGCTATGGACATTCAACACCTAGATGTTAACAATGATTATGATTATGTGGGCTATGTGGTTGAACACATTCATAATGCTCTAGTTGAAATTTAGAGTGGTGCACCCAGCCCTACATTCAAGCATTATTCATTGCTGATGCATTTAATCTTGTTCTATAATGTTGAGTTCATGGATAAATAATTGGAGCTTTTCAAAGAATAATTGGGTGTCTTAATGCCAATACAAAGATGGACCCAGGTTTGGGACAATAGTTCTCCCCATTCTTCTTTCCTTTTCTTTGAAAATTGGATTGTTTTGCGAATTATGGAAATGCTAGGAATAAATAGGAAATGATTGTCAATTAATGTTAGGAGAGTTTTGAGACCTTACCTGTATCTTCTAAACTAGTCTATTTCACATAATTGGGGGGAATTTTTCTTTTTTTGATAACTTTACTGTGATCAGAGTCTATGGGTGTCCTCAACTTCCCCATATTTTACCAAAATTTGTTCCAATTAGGATTGCTTTTATGGAGTTTATTTAGCAATTGACCCTAGTTGAAAAAGAATACCTTGACAAACATAGGAAGGGTTCTCTTCTTCCTAGGCTTTGGGTTGTGTCTGATTTTACTATTGGTAGGAGTTCCTTTGATGAAGAAATTTTTTTCCTTAAACAATATAGGTTGGTTAATGCCGTGTCTAGATTCTGTGATCCTGAACAATTTATTAAATGTGCATTGCCAAAAATGACACCTTGGGCCACAATAAAGGACCATGAACCATTGGATGATGAAGACGTGGTTAGAAATTTGCTAAGAAAAGAGGAAGTACAAGAAAGGAGAAGAAAATAGAAAAAATTGATGAGAGTTGAAGCATAATTGAAGGTTGTTGACCATAGTTTCTCAGGTTTTTTCCCTGATAACCCATACCTGGAGAGGATTAATAGAATGCTGAATTTATATGAAACTCTGATGGAACAAATGCCTCAAATTCCAGAAGTGGCTGCTCAGCAGCAAGACCCCCAAGATGGAAATTCTTCACATGGCAAGAGGCCACTTAGTGTGTCTGTTGATGATGTAGAGAGTGGGGATGAAGTTCAATCTACCCGAGTGCCAGCTGCAAAGAAACAAAAAACCAAAGAGTTGAGTACAATTGTGAGGAGAGACCCTGCTAGAGAAATTGTTACAGAACAAGGAAACTACTTTCATCAAATAAGGACACATCTCAGAGAAGCAGGGCAGAATGAAGAATAGGGAGAAAAAAACAAAGCCCTTGCTAAAGGATTTGATGAGCGTGTGATGTTGTCAAATGAGTTCATGAAAGATGATGACATTATTAAGTTAGATGAATTTAGAAGTTTTTTGACAAGGTTGAACAAAATCAATTAAGACAAAATCTGATCATAGAGGAAGGAAATGTAGAAAAGAAAGAGGAGATCATCAAGGCACTGCAAGAATATGATCCTGACAAGGAGCAAATATCTATGGAACAAGAAATACAATTGATTAAGAGCATTGGTATGATTATGATGCTTGACTGGGATATCCAGTTAATTTTTGTTATTGATCAGATTAGGAAGCAAGAGGACCCAATGTTTAAAACTGAGTTTGAAATTGGAGATGTAATAAGAGGATAAGGATTTAATCCTAAGTCAAAGACACTTGCTACTTGGTCTTTGGCCCCTTGCACTCAAAAGCCCCACCTTTTAAATATCCAAGTAGAAAAGAAAGCTGACAAAATGATCTAGAATTTGCAAAACACAACTGACACGAAGATTGCCTCATTTTTGACTCAAGTTTCTTTCATGGATTTATCAAAATAGAGGATTTGTCAAGAAGATACATAGAAACATATAGCCAATTGATTGCATTATCTAAAAAATATGAAGAGACATTGATGAAGAAGGGCGCTCTGGAGGAAGAGTTAGTGGAGTTGAAAGAAAAAAATGCAAATGAGCCCCCTCCAATACATATTACAGAACAAGTACAAGAAATAGCAATTGATGTGACAACAAAAATGGAGGAATACACAGAGAAAATTGAAAAGCTTGAAAAGGAACAAAATTTCAAGGCTATCTCTGTTGTGTCAGGAATTCTAAAACACAGGATTAATGTATTGAAAGGAAAATTGATGGTAGTGCATGATTTGCAAATTTCTTTGAAAGAGGCAAGTAAAACATCCTCTGAGGCTATCAATTTTCTTGGACCTTTGTTCAATGTTTGGTCAGGACAAATCAGATTAATGGATAAGCTAGATACTGCAATGATGTATAGTGACGAGTTCCCTCCCAAGATTAGTGACACTAAAGACATGGTGGAGGTAATGAATGCAACTTATGCATTTTTCATAGGGAAGGATGTGCTTATAAATGAAAAATTGCAGACATTTGGGGAAGGTTATAGTAAATTGGTGCCTTCAAATTATGGTAGTTATGGAGATTTCAAATCAGTTTCTGACTGGACTAGCGAATTTGATTTGATTCTGGAGCAAGAAGAAATAATCAAGCATATAGATAAATAGGTTGATGATGATTTCCTTAATGGTATGCTTGATTCACTGTTCAAGGTTGAGGTTGACCATGCAAAGTTTATTGTTGAGGTCAGGGTAGTTATAGATGCGAGATGGATAGATTCAGTTGCAAAGTTGGAAGAGGTAAAGGCATTCAGTTGGCCAACAAACAAAGAGGTGGATAGGTGGCAAGCCATGCTAAAGCAAAAGAAGAAATGTCAGGTTGCTACCCAAGATTCCTCACAGTAATTCTAAGCTTGTTGAATCCTCATCTTATAAAAGGATTCCAAGATTAATTTGAGAGGGATGGCCACTTTTTCTTTTTGATCAGTAGAGAGGGATGGCCAGTTGGCCACTTTTATTAATGTTGAAAACTCTGATATAGTTATAATAGTTCAACTATTCAAGAATTTGATAAGTGCATAGTTGAATCACATTTTGAATTTACTTTTTGATATCATTATGAATATAATATCAATATCATTTGTAGTTTGAGATCTTCACATAATTGTCTTTGTGTTGAATTTATGTTTTCACTGTGAATTGAATGGTCAAGGGTTTTTCAGTTTAATTATGAATCTGGGTTGTGTATGTAATGGCATATTCATTCCTGTTTATCTGCAAATGAATCTTATTGAAGTTCATTATCAGGTTGTCTTTGAATTGTAAGTGACTATATGCCCTAGGATACGGCACTGGTCTGTTGTTTTGATGTTGACTTGGTGAAGTGAGCTTCCAATTATAATAGTTGATTCATTGTGGGTGAATATGTTTTCTTGTTTGCCTTTGATTATGAAATTATGATTTGTCTATAACATCTATCATGGAATTGGATCCTCAAAAGATATTCCCTTTAATTGAGTTGCATGCATGTTTTAATAATTATGTTGTATTCCTATCTATTGTGGTGTTTGATACTTTCATTTTAATACTCTTATGATTTTAAATGCTATGAATGAATATGTAATATATATGGAGGTGCTCTATGACTATCATGTACATGTTTTCCCTCCTCCATAAAGTTGGCATTTACTCATACATATAATCTGTCCACCAATTAAAATGAGGTGAATCCTTAATATGATTCCAGACTAACAAAAAATTTGCATTCCTTGGCATAATAGGAAGCATTAAATGAAAAATTACATACACCATAACAATGCAACAAATGAAAAAAGTTAAAACTCATGATTTTGATCATTTGAAAGAGATAGAATTATACACCGGAGAGAAATAGATTAGAATTTAATTTCTATTGAATAAAATTACTACTTCCATCGACCGTCACAAAATAAATTTATATATAACTCCTTCAAGAACCTGCACAAAGCTTGACACTAAATGCTTTTCATTTTCTCTATAAATGACTATACAACTTTCTCCCTTCACCTAGAGTCTAAAATCACTACTGGAACCAAAAAAGGAACCCCAATGACTATACAACTTGCAAAACTACTTGAGCCATGCCATTATCACCTTGATGAATTCAGATGGGCTGTGAGATGTTATGTTCTGTCCAACAGATCATTTCCAAATAGAGGAGGGAGCCTTCATGCCTAGGAATAGAGAAAATGGAAAGAGGAGCTTGAGTCTTCATGCCCACTATCAGGGAAAGTGGAAAGAGGAGCTTTAGGGTAAATGTAATATGTTGGGGAGGGGTTGCAACTTCCATGTCGTCACAAAGATGACTAGTTACCACTCCCCACCCAAACAAATCCTTCTTTCATTCCTTTGCGGGCTCCTTCTTCAAACCCCTTGCCATCCTCTGGCAGAGTAGGAGTAGAGGATGTACCATGCTTGGCCTTTCTTGATAAGAAAAGGCTTTCACACCCCCTCGGTAAATCCTTCTCACTTTCACAACCCCTCTGACAATAAACAAACTCACATAGGAGAAAACAAAAAATCACCCATCCGGTATCACAAAGAGCACAACAACTCCATGCACGATCCTGCTCAAACATCATCTTCCTTTCTAAGGAAAAAATCACTCCCAGAAAATGAAAAAGGTTTCTTTTCTCTTCTACCAATTAAGTCACCACTCCATTGTATTTATAACTTTTTAACACTTTATTTGGTGATGGTCATTCACGTGAAAAATCATCATTTTGGTGTTTTTCAACATGACTGTAGACTCTATAAGTCATGCCTATCAAATCCACTACATCCTGCTAAGGCTCATCTATTGTGAATGATTTTGTTCTGATTTTATTCCTCCTTGATTGGACAAATTCTGCTTTAGAATCCCTGACAACAAGCAACTTGAGCTCTGATTTCTCAGAGAAATCCGTGATCTCCCATCTCTAACTCAGAAGCTATCCAATCATTTTATGCCTCTGAAACTATCTTCCTCGCTTGTCTAATCAACCTCGACTCAGGAGAAACCTTAAAACTAGTCCCTCAGCAATGAGTCGACATCCAAGCCTTAAAAATTCCTCGTACATATTAGCTTGCCACCACAGTTGTCGCTAGCTCTCATGTTTGTTTAATGTTAGCATTTTTAGGTTACAAGATAGCCACCAGATAGTTTGTGGTTAAGTTTTATAGTTATTTCTAGTTTGTGAGATAAAATGTCTGAAGACGTGATCAAGTCGCGAGCTGGCGACAAGTTGGTTTGGGTTTACATCGCGAGGTCTCTAGCTTTTTGGGTGTTAGCATTTTATGTTACTGAGCTGGAGATTGTTAATGAAATTGCTTTGGTCATGAGGTCTCAAGTTGGTCTGATGTCATAAATTATAGCCGCGAGAGTTAGCGAGTAACTCATTTCATACAATTGTCTTTATCTCTCATGTTTGTTTAATGTTAGCATTTTTAGGTTGCGAGCTAGTGACTAGATAGTTTGTGGTTAAGTTTTATGGTTATCGCCAGCTCGTGAAGTTAAATGTCTCAAAATCTGCTCAAGCCGTGAGCTTGCGAGTGAAGTGCTAGCAGTTAAGAGATAAACAATTTTATGTTGGTGAGTACACGGCAAGGATTAAAGTTACCACTATCTCCAAGTCGCTACGGTGACGAGGACTTAACATTTTGTGGTCGAGAATTGGTGAGTGGCAGTCCAGTTTCCCTCAGTCGCTAGATCTTGAGGTTATGAAGGCTTAGCATTTTCAGCTTGTGAGTTGGAGATAGAGTTGTAAGGGCTTGTCGCTAGGTTACGAGATTTTCTAATGGACAGTCTTTCAAGCAAAGAGTTGACGACTATGTGCCACGTGTTTTAATGACTTAATATCTTGAAATCGCCAATATATTTTTTTTATGGTTTGAAAATAGCTTGAAATCGCCAATATTTTATTTTTATGGTTTGAAAATAGGTTGAAATCACCAATATTTTTTTTCAATGGTTTGAAAATAGGTTGCAATCACCAATGCAAATATTTTTCTAGTTTTAAAAACATTACAACTCGCCCATGCAAATATTTTTTTGGTTTTAAAAACATTACAATTTGCCAGGATTTTTCACTAACTTTGAATGATCATGGCTAATTCGCTAATGGAGATTATTATTTTTTCTCCGTAAACTACAAAAATTCACCAGTAATTATACAGCTTTTGCCAGATTTTTACACCTTGTCCAAGCGGGGGGTTTCTTAAAGTTTTCCCTGAAACCAACAAAACTCAAAAACTGAAAAAATAGTTCAGCGTATACAAAATGTAAATTGGCACATTGGGGGTGCAGAATGGAGCATATGCCCCAAACATTAGTGTATCCAACCCAAAATTTACTGCATCCAAGGCAAAAATTAGTGCATAGGAGTTAGAAATCCAGACTGAAAGTTTAGGAAGTCTGCGACTAATAGGTGTACCCAAATTCGGGAAGAGGCACACCCACGGTCTGAGATCAACCCAAAAGACATAAGAAACCCATCATAAAGGAAAAACAAGGTTTAAATAAGATCCATAAGTCCAAACATCCAAGAAAACTGACTCCAACCAACAAAGAGTTGCACAAGGAGATCACAGACAAAGCAACTCCTGCTCAAAAAAATTCAAAAGGATACTGGACACTAAGAGGCCCTGTTCTAGGATAACGAGGGAAAACAAAGCCTCAACATGACATAAGAAATGCTATAAAGCATCACATAGGAAATTGGACAAATATGATGCAATAACCATTTCCATTCCCAACAAAGCACAGAGGAAATCATATATTGCAAACATGAATATAACCCCATGAAATTTCCTTTTAAATAAATAATATTAGGGTGTGTGCACCAAGATGGTGTGCAAAAAAGTGGACAGACCCACAGAAAAACTTGGAAAGACACAAAAAATGCACAAGTTATTTGAACTTGTATGCATTTTGGCTCATTTTACCAAGCCTAACTGAAGAAAAACCACATACGAGGTTTTTCTTATAATAAAACGCGTATGCAGTTTAGTTTTCAAAACCTCGTACGCATTTTTCTGTCAATAAATTTTTTCTTAATGTGGTCACTGGGTCATTTTCACCTACAGCCGCAAGAAAAAACACTTTAATGGTTTCAAGCTAAATGATATGTGAATGAGGTTTTGAAAAATCAAACACATGTACAATGGAAAGAGGTATGAGATAGAATTTTTTTTATTCTATGCATTTGATAAATTATATTTGTAATTAGAATGTAAATTCATCATTTTTTATTTTTTATTTTATTTTTTGTTATGAATGCATATTAGATTCGGAAAATAATGCCCCCCAGTAAGACACACCTCTTGAAAACTTAGGGCAAGCACATAAGAGAACCCACAGGAGAACCCACAACCAAACCCTAAAGATACAAACCCTCTAGCTCCTCCAGTAGACCATTCACAAGCTACATAGGAGGATTTATTTAACCAGTTAACGTAAAACACTGCCAAAATAACTAGATTGGTGAAAAGACTAAAGGCATCCAAGCATGAGCATCATGCATCCCTTTCCACAACCCTAGAATAATTGGCTAGTAGTGCCAATGAAGTTTCCAATCAAATTACAAAATGGGGAAGCTATAAGGATCAATGTCATGCTTTTTATGCTAGTGGGTTGTCATCTAATGAAGTGAAAAAAAAACATAAGAAAAGCACAAATATGTGCTCTTTTTATTGATCCCAAAACAGGTGAGACCTTACCTCTTAATTCAAAGAGGTTTCCTATATACTAGTGTAGCCTTTTGTAGATGAAAAATGCTTTTTTGGGATAGGTGGTGGATGGTCTTTGACCAACTACCTTTTAATAATTTTGAGGTTCCATTATATTTTTTGAGGAAACTATATTGTGAGTTTATCCTCACTGAGCGGCCGAACTATTTTGATGTGAGAGAGTTTTAGGGTAGAGGTGGAGGCTCTGCCCAAGATAGACCTGAAGCTCAAAGGGTAGTAAACCCCCAAAGTCACATCCCCCTAGCACCAAAACCTGTGGTCCATGTCATGATCCCAGTAGCCCTGAAAGAGTCGATGGAGCTATAGACTCTTCAGGCTGCCATTGCATTGACCGATGTCATCATTTAGCATGGCACACAATTATCACACCCTCTTGGCCCAAATGATAATCTAGTAGTTGAGCCATCTAGCCTTGGTGAGCCCATTCAACATGTGTGTCCCAGTTGTTCAGGTATATGCTCTGGGATGTATGTCAAGGACAGTGAAGATGGTTCCACATCCCATCTATGTACAATTTGAGAGAGTAGATGTCAAACTACCACTGTAGAGGATGTGGTGTTGACTAATGATTTGATGGATATGGTGTATGGTGGTCGCACATAGACACAGGTGTGTTGATTTGAATTGATAAAATTTTATTTATCAATCTCTTAAAACTTGAAAATGTAAATGAATTTTTATTATAGATCGATTTAAATTGATACAAACAATATGCATTTCAAGATGCAGTAGTGGGTGTTAATACACTATCTGATATTCCTCCCACACTTTTTGCAGCTGCAGCTTCGATGCCTGAGGTATAAATTTTGTAACATGTTAAAATAGAATAGTACCTTTAATTCAGAAAAATGAATTTATAAGGTATACTAGCTCTATTTAATGTATATTTATTTTGTGTTTTATAGGTGTTGTCAAGGGATCAAATGTTCTATATTGATAATGTCATGCTCTCAGCCATCAATTTTGGCCTAGAAATCTATGCGATATCGTATTTTGCACACCTCTTTTTATGTATTTTTTTGATTGAATATGCAATTCATTTAAATTTGGATTTGTTAAATTATATTTAATATTATCTACTAATATCTCTTGTGTTAATTTTGTTTCTTGTAGGGTACCCCACACGTGTCTAGGACACCTCCTCAGCAAAAGAAATCAGGGATGCCTAAACGTCAAAAGGTAATTGAACACATTTTTAATTGACACAATTGTTTGAAAGGGTTGAAATTGTCTTAATTGGAACTTGTAGAATGATTAGTCTTTTTGGTTTCTTTTATATACAACGACAATTGGGATTTGTAGAACTGATGAAGACTCTTGATACACCAGAGGATGAAGAGAGGGAAGAGGTATGTATCTCTACTTTATTTTCTTGATTTGATGATTATATGCACATGTACATGTGAACTTTAGATAAATTATAGTCTTATCATTTTTCATACAGGAAATAGCCATAGCTGTTTCATCAATGGCGAGCCCTCCTAAGTCTACTGGAGAAGCATCCCAGGCTCGGATACACTTTTGTTCTATATATTGTGGATTTTTAGTGTTTTTGATCTATATATGTTATTACCTTGTATTAAATGTATTTAACGTACAATACTTATCATTGGTTTAATTGTATTTAATCTTATTATTTTTCATACATGAAATAGCCATAGTTTCTTCATCAATGGCGAGCCCTCCTAAGTCTACTGGAGAAACATCTCAGGCTCTGGTACACTTTTGTTTTATATATTGTATATTTTTAGTGTTTTTGATCTATATATTTTATTACCTTGTATTAATTGTATTTAAACTATAATAGGCACCTTCTCGATTTGGGCATAACGTGGATCCTCTCAAGTTCCATTTTAAGAAGACTCCTAAGTCTAACAAGGCAAGGAAAGAAAAGATAGAAGATCCTAGATTAGCAGATGAGGTAATCTGCAATTCAATTGCAAAGAAATTATAGTTGAATGTATAATTATTTGATAATTATGAACTATTTTGTACAAAAGATTCTAACTTGTCTTTTGAAATGTGGTTGTGCAACCTGTTGGCAATTGACACTCAATTGGTTGGTTTCACTATGTTGTCATTGATGGCAACATGGTATTGTGTTCTGGCTTCATATTTTGGTTCATTGTGTACCGACAGGCACTTCACAGATACTATACCAGCACCGGCATAGGCACCGACAGGACAAAAATATTTCTCTGGTTACCGGTAATACAAGCTGACATGGTTTATTAAAGGTTATCGGTATTGGAGGCTGACATATCTTGGATTTGACATCGGTAATTGATTTTGATATTTATGCATTTATGTTATCTTTGTAAGCTGACATAAAGCATGATAATTTGTATAGGATATATAAGTCAGTTTGATAGATCATTTTTAATATATAGACATGAGATAGGAGATTATGGATATGTAAATGTAATATGATGCAAAATATATCAAAGAGATCATGTATGTGAGGAAATTCATGTAAGGGTTATTTCGATAAAGGGTTTAGGGTTTCAGATGGAAAAGACAAAGCTTAAACCGAAACTATATTTAGGCATATAAGATGCTATCTTAGTAGTTCAACACTTCTTCAGATTGTAGTCTGGAGTTTTATGTAGTCAGTGAGGCTCCTTTTGTGATTGAGCAGTGTGCTCTAGGCTGTAAGCCTTCTTGTAAGTGCAAGCTCCTCATATTTTGTAATATCTCTTCATATGGCCAGTGGATTGATATTGTGGGTCACAAATCCCACCATGGTTTTTCCTCTTTGAGGTTTTCCACATATAAATCTGTGTGTTATGGTTCTCATTTATGTGATTGGCTTATTGGTTGCTTTAATTATTTCAATTCTGTATGTATCGATATACCGGTTCGTGTATGCATGTTTCAATAAGGTTAAAATTAATAGTTTCAACATAACACTGATTTAGCCTCCCCTCTCAGTGTTATTGGATCCCAACAATTGGTATCAGAGCCTTGTGCCTCAAAGGAAGTCTAACAACTTGAGGAAGATCCTGAAACTAGAATCCATGAATATGGCTTTGGAGAAGCAACTTGAGATGGCACTTGAAGATTATGCTGCTGAAATGTTAAAGAACTTAAAGCTACAAGATGAATTAAATTCTTCTAAGGAATTAATTCTTGTCCTACAAGAGAGGCTATCATCTGTTCAAGCTAGGAGGAAGGAACTTTTGCAAAGGCAGGATGATGAAGAGAAAGATGCACTTAAGGAACAATGTCAAAGATTGAGTCAGGAGAACATGGTTATGAAAAATGAAATGCAAGTTATAACTATGGGGATGTCTAAGGAGATTGAGGATAGAAAGAAAAAGGAAGAAAATATTGTTGTATCCCTGAAGATCAAATTTGAAGAATATGGTAGGTTGGTTCATGAGAATGATATGTTGAGAACTGATTCAGTACAATCTCAGAGTAATGAACAAGAGCTTGAGAGACAAATGATAATTTTGAGAGAAGATTTAACTACTGCAAGTGAGTATAAAGAAAAATTCAAGATTAGGTCAACACAACTAGATGAGTTATTAAAGAGACAAAGGTAGATTGGAGATTCCAATGGACTTGGATTCAAGCAAGGACAGAGTTCTGGTACCGCAAATGAAGATCAAAACCATAAGGCACCGGTAAGGCAATTTAATGCTTATAAATTTAATAGTAGATATTTTGTTTGCAATAGATTTGGTCACATGGCTAGGCAATGTAGAAATAGAGCAAATCAGAACCCTGATTCTGCTCCCGATAAATGTTCCAAATGCAATAAGTATGGTCATAAAACAAAAGATTGCAGAATGAATGTTAAATGCTATGCATGTGGAAAATTTGGACATATGGCTAATCAGTGCAGGTCAAGCAATTTCATCGGTTTTAGCAAATAAATTCAAAGGAACAATGTTACATGTTATGCATGTAATGTGGTTGGATATATTGCAAACATTATGTAGAAGCAGAAATCCACCGGTTGGTAATGGAGGATCAAATGAGAAAGGAAAAGAGAAGGTTAGTGAGATCCGACAAGATCATACTCAGAGATGGGATAGGAAGACTAAAGAACAATCATCAGATGGGAGTGTCTTGGTTACTTATCTGATAGAGTAGGTTGCTCCTGTACCTACATGTAGCTCATCTGACAACTAAGGTAGATGCCTTAGGGGTAGTCAAAATTTATGAAAATGCTGCATATGCCTCGGGAAGAGGTTCTGGAAGATGTTCCAAATATTGGAGATAATTATTCAACATGGATATTTTCTGTGCGAGATCCAGAATTTTTCACCGACAGTCATTTATGCCAATGGAAGATTAGGGTTTTTCTCGAAGGTTAAAAGGTTGAATTGACTTCATTTTTGATCACTTTGCATTTAGAGCGATTAAGAGCGACTAAGAGCAATCAAAGGCAATTTAGAGCAATCAGATTTCTTCTTGAGCAATTTCATCGACGTCTGGAAGAATTTGTTGGAGGTTTTCACTGAGAGCGATCAAAAGGTATTTATCTTTAAACATGGAAGTAGGATCATCATCTATTCCTATTTCTATTGCAAACTTGACTGTAGTAGAGGTCAAGGACCGCCCCAGGCCAATTTTCAAGTGGTATCCACATGTGGCTACCCTGGAAGATTTGGTTGGAGCATTTTCTCGCGTTCGAAAGGGAGTTGTATATATAGAAGATGGTAGGAAATATATTCACTATTACATTAAGGACTTGGGAACTTCTGAAATTAAGGGTATGTATATGAGTGAGTTGATGGGAGAATCTGGAAAGATCAAACCGACATACAAGCATGTTGAAGATCTAGGGTTTACCGATATTTTGGATATTCTGAAATTTGAAGATGAAATAATCAGATATGTTTTGAGTAGAGTACATGGGGAATTTATTGTTGGCAATATTACATTATAATAGACAATGAAAGATTGTTGACATTTCAATAAGGATATTGAGAAGGTTGTTGATGATTATGGACATAACTGATTAAAGATGTTTTACTATCTTGATATTATTATTTTGTCATTGATGTCAAGAAATTGATTTTCTAATTCAGTATGATGTTGCCATATCTTGAGAAGTATGATATGAAGATTATAAAGAAGTCAGTAAAGACACAGGAAAGAATATGATGAATAAGGGGATAAGTTATTCAATGGGAAACTCTACCAAGTCAGACAATGATGAGATCTTGATGTTTTAGATTGTTTTAACATCATACATATGTTGTAAAATGTAAAGGTTAATACTACACTATGATATCAGGCAAAGAACCTAGTCGATAAACCTTAAGGAACCTAGTCGGTAAACCCTAAGGTTATCGCTGTCGGTTAATGAAGACAAAATGTCTACCGAGTGAAGTTTAGTATTCATCGAGTTGTAACCGAGCTATAACAGAATGCATTAAATGTTTACATGTGATATTTAATGAAAGAAGCTGATGAGCTGGAGCGGATCAATGATTGGTAAGCCGTGGAAGAAGTTTGTTAACGAATCTAAGGCAATGGAAAGTCGGCATGAAGATCTACAGCTCAGATTGAACCACATTACCCTAACACAAGTTCCAAGGTAAATGTGCAAGTTCCAAGGTGGGGTAAAATGTTTTCAGATCGAAAGATACAATGAACCTGGACAAGATTGAAGATCTAATGGCTATGATTGATCATGGGAAATGTGATCAATGAGATTAAGCGGTTACCTAATTGTTTATAAATAGGAAACTATTGTTAAACAATGTATGCGGGAAAATGTATGCACAGGGATGCTACATAGTGATTACCAAGCACAGAAGCTTGAAGACCTATTAGTATAACAGAGTATTGATGCCCAATAGATAGACAAGATTAGTTCTATGTCTAGATTGTATTGAACAAATAGGAATCTGCTTTAGAATTTTAGATGTGAAGTTGCAGATAGATTTTCATTACTGTTATTTTGTGAAAGTGATAGGAAATCTCTTAACCGAGTGGACTTAACAGTCTTATATGTAAATCCTCTAACAAGGTGACATTCTAATTGAGTGTTTGAAATCTTTTGACAAGGTCACTTCTAACAAAGTGAAGATCCTAACAGATCTGAGGGAAATCAAGCGAGTCACATCTAGCAATGTGTTTGTAATCTTTAGCAGGATTTGCTTTTAACCAAGCATACTCTAGAAGAGTATATTTCTTAGTGGGTCTGAAATCCCATAGTGGTTTTTCTCTATTTGGGTTTCCACGTTAAATCTAGTGTTATGAGGTTTATATTGTTCATATGCTTTTGAGTTTGCATGTTTGACAGTTTTTTGGCTATATGACTAATATATATGTTATCGAGGTTGAATCTGATGTTTTTATGGATGATTAAGTTTGTATGATTCACCCCCCCTCTCATCTTGTTGGCTATTGGATCTGTACTTATATTAAGTATTAGAACTATCATTTATATGGTTGAACAGACCTTACCAAATCACCAAGGAATCCATTCGAGAAATCACTAGTTTACCATTAGTAAACATCTAGACAAGAAGGTCTCCAATGATTTCGTGAACAAGATCATCAGTGCAACATCTGACAAGAGATCCATGAGAGTGAGAACTATCTTCGACATGGACATCAGATTCAGTAGAATGATCATCGGGTATAAGGTAACTCAGTCAAACCGACCGAATTCTGTTTCCAGTTCATGCATTTTGGTTGCATACAAAATGATGAGAGGATGTGAAATTGGATCTATGCAGTTGGATGCTACATGAGTTGTTAATAAACTTAGGAAAAATTAAGGGTGAAAAGAAGGTTACATTCCAGTATGGCAACTTGATAGTTTGCTTGATGTTGTATTTCTTGAATGATACACCTAGTTTTGGTAAAAGGCAATGGGCATTTGACATCTCGGTAGGAAGACAATTGAAATAGTCAATTTCTTCTTTAGGAAGTTAGAGAGATGATAAGGTATGGGGATATTTCAAAGCATTCCAAAAATATATGAAGTCTAGGGTAAGGGTACCTGAGCATATTGTAGAAAAATATTCAATTGACATATGCTTCATGGTAAAGAAGGATGAAACACTTATGGAATAATTTAAGCCCTAAAAGATTTAGATTAAAGAAATGGGCTATGATGTGGATGCACATATTCTTGATGTCTATGTGAAAATGTTGATTGATGCACCTATTGATGAGGCAGAGAATCCCTGTGGTACTACACAATAGAAAACACAAGAGGTTGAAATAAAGTTCAATCGGAAGAAAAGAGAGAAGCAGGAAGGGAAAACAAGCAAATTTGTGGAGAAAGTCTCAAAGGACATTAAATCATTAATTGATGTTGTCCTAGAGAAAGGCAGAAAGAGGAAGAATCCTGAAGTTCACATTGAGCCTATTACTGCAGAATCAAAATCTAAGGATGACACATCGTTGGCATTTAAGAGGGTTGTTAGAAAGAAAACATAGGAAATAAAGGTTGAATCTAAGAGGCAACCAGTTAGGAAGGTTATAATCAAAATACCGGCACAAAGGCAAGCACCAAAAGCAACACCTACAGTTGCATTTAGTACTGCAAAGAGGAAGAAGGAGAGTGACATCAACTTATCAATTGAATCTGGTAGTGTGACTATCATACCACCTAAAACTTGTGCAGAAATAGTAGATGAAATCACTAAGGATGGCATGTTGAAGAATGTTCAACTTTATTATTAACACTTAGAGGATGATGAATAAAGAGAGGTAGAGGAAGCAGTCTTATTATACTTGGATATTTATAAGAAAGCCTTAATAGAAATAGAAAATCAAATACCAACTGAATTGTATAATATGTTAGATGCTAGAAGATTGCCAGCTATACAACAAGATAAACATATTAAAATTAAAGAGCTATTATCTATTTGTGTTACTATTGCTCCAGATGAAATGGAAAAGACACTTGAGGTGGCAGATAGAAAAGTTTTTAATAGCAAACATAGAATAACTAGTCTAATGCTAGGAAGAGTAAATGAAATAATAAAAGAGACTCAAAAAGAATGGGTTAAATTTCTTGGAGAGAATAGAGGATTGTTTTCTTCACCAGAAACCAAGACAGACACTCTACATACCCTAGTTGAAGGAAAAGTAAAGGGGATTATGGATAGTTCACCCTCAATTTTGAAAAATATTAAGATAGTGGAAATTGATCCCCCGATAAATACAGATGTACAGATAAATATTGAGATACTAGTTAATAAAGAGAGTGAACAAGATAATATTGTACATGATACTAATATTGAGGATAATAGTCCTCCAGATATAAATTTATAGGTTGAGGTTATGGTTCCTACAGAGGAACTGGCAGTTACACAGACTGCACCAAGTGGTGAAGCCACTGGTGCAAGTGAGGAAGTTATAAAGGATAAATCTTCAGAAGAGAAGAAATGGGAATCCGATAGGGAACCAGTAGCTAGTCCATCATTGTTTTTAATTAACACCCCCCAGGTCGAAAAGAAAAAATAAAAAAGATGAGTCCTACTGAACTCATGATGATGGAAGCATAAAAAGTAATGAGGGAGGGATCCGCAGATAAAGGGATTATTGATCAATCAATCACTATTTTACACAGACTAGTCTTGTAGAGAAAGATTGAAAACAAAGCAAGCTCATCCGACAAGCTTAAGATAATTACTGAGTATATTTCAAAGGATTTTAAATCCTTATAACAAATCTCAAACTGGCAAGTACTAGAGAGGTTTACTCAGGCTAAGAGAGCTGCATTTGATTAGGTAATTGAATCTAAGAAGAAGAAGATTCATGAGAAGATGAAACTAATAGAAAATTATTTGAAGCAATGTAAAAATATATATAGGGTATGTTGTAACACTGATATACTTATAACTAATGTGGATAAAAAGATAAAATAACTTTAGGAGAAAATTGCAAATATAGCTAATTCTTTTGATGGATTGATTTCATTGACTACATCAATTGATGGTCAAATTTTGATTTTGGAAAAGCAAATTTTTGTTCTTGAGAAGGAAAGAGACAAAATAATAAGAAGAGCCAGAAGTCTGAGAGGCTTGGCGAGTCCCCGGTTAGATTCACTCAGTGTAGATAAGAAAGAATGCATGGATATGGTGGGAAAGCCCACACCGACAGAGGTAAATGAGAAAGAGGCATTTGCACATATATTGAGTTGACTTGTATCTATTTCTAGCACATTCAAAACAGGTTGGGATAACTATCTTGAGCTACTGGAGAAGGCTTATTCAGAAATTTTGAAATTTGTCAAGCTTCAGTAAGACATATTGGGATATTCATTGTACAGTTCTTTTTCTTTGACATTATTTTTAGAATTTTTGCTAGATGGATCTTAAAGGGGGAGTGATATAGATGTGAAAAATAATAGGAGTTGTGTGCATTAGGGGGAGTTATGGAGATATGGGAGTTACAGTTATGAAAATATGGAGTATTTTTCATTAATGGATATTCAACTCAGGAAGAGCAGGGCAAGATGAAACCGATAGATGAAACCTTGACCATTTTTCACATGAGTGTTGCCATCAATGCCAAAGGGGGAGATTGTTGGCAATTGACACTCAATTGGTTGGTTTCACTATGTTGTCATTGATGGAAACATGGTATTGTGTTTTGGCTTCATATTTTAGTTCAGTTGTGTACCCACAGGCACTTCATGGATACTACACCGGCACCAACAGGACAAAAGGATTTCTTTGGTTACCGACAATGCAGGCCGACATGGTTTAGTAAAGGTTATTGGTATTGGAGGCCAACATATCTTGGATCCGTCATTGACAATTGGTTTTGATATTTATGTATTTATGTTATCTGGCCGACATGTAATTTGATATTGTATATATCTTTGTAAGCCGACATAAAGTATGATAATTTATATAGGATATATAAGTCAGTTTGATAGATCATTTTTAATATATAGACATGAGATAGGAGATCATGGATATGCGAATGTAATATGATGTGAAATATATCAGAGAGATCATGTATGTGAGGAAATTAATGTAAGGGTTATTCCGGTAAAGGGTTTAGGGTTTCAGACTGGAAAAGACAGAGCTTAAATCGGAACTGTATTCAGGCAAATAAGACGCTATCTTAGCAGTTCAACACTTCTTTGGATTGTAGTCTATATTTTTATGTAGTAAGTGAGGCTCCTTTTGTGATTGAGCAGTGTGCTCTAGGCTGTAAGCCTTCCTGCAAGTGTAGGCCCCTCATATTTTGTAGTATCTCTTCATATGGTGAGTAGATTGATATTGTGGGTCACAAATCACACCATGGTTTTTCCTCTTTGAGGTTTTCCACATATAAATATGTGTGTTATGGTTCTCATTTATGTGATTGGCTTATTGGTTGCTTTACTTCTTTCAATTCTGTGTGTATCGGTATACTGGTTGGTGTATGCATGTTTCAATAAGGATAAAACTAATAGTTCTGGTATAACACTGATTCACTCCCCTCCCCCTTAGTGTTATTGGATTCCAACACAACTATCTACAGAGCCACATATTGCATCAAAGAGGAGCTCCATTTTGATGATCCACCACAACCATAGGATCATTTAGTGTTAGTTGTGGTCATATAAGGACCAATACATCTATATATAGTCTACATTTATATTGTATATTGATTTGGACATGACATATGCCATATTTTTGTAATATATGCCATTTTTTGTATACATACACAATTATTGTGTATTTTGATATATATAAATATTGATATTTGATCCAATAAATGTGCATTGTGTTCATTATTATGCATTTTGTTGATATTGATTTGATATTCGGTACATACACAATTTGTTCATTGTGTTCATTATTGTGCATTTTGATATATATAATTTTTTTAATAATTGATATAGTTAATTTTTCTCAAACAAAGACATACAATTCATTATGTGAGCAATATATCCAAAGCGCTCAATGAAATAAGTCTGAATGACAACAAACAAGCTTACAATATTGTAATAAAAGAGCCTCCAACACACAATCATTAAAATTTGTCTCTACCTAAAATAGTAGTTGCAAGCTAGGTATTGCCAAAAGCAATGGCTTGCTAATCAATTACTTCGGCAAAACAAATGCCTTTTGTTTAATTCTACCCCATATAAAATACTTAACAATTTCCATCACAGAATATGAAGCATTGCAACTATGGAATATGATTTGATAATATTTTCCAAATATTGAACTACCCCTAGAAAACTCCATTTCTCAATCACAATGAAAGTCTTTGATCACTTCAAAACAACTTCCACTTTTACTAAATTCCTAACAATAGTTGTATCCTAGTCTGATAAATTTTGATCTCAACTACTCCATAGACTTGGTTAATCTTTGATATTAGACTTAGAAAATTATTCGATGTATTTGGTGACTGCCCTTTTATAAAGTTAAATGAATATTTTCTTATGTAATTAGCAATATGAATGTAAACAACAAAAATCTATTTTCTACAATCATGGGTTACAATGAAATAAGGTGATTTGATAATCTTTTTGATGCAGAGGCTAAGGGTTCACACCAAAACTCCCAAATGACCTATCTCAATTTTTGAAGACTCAGAGCCATTTTCACATGGTAGCATTTTTTTCAGTTGGTGCGAAAATCATTAGATGCATGCAATGCAAGGTTGCAAGATAGGCTAAATTTGATTCCGTTCGTTGTGGGCATGAACCAACAACACGAGCGTGTTCTAGTGGGTAGGTTTACGATAGGCATGCTCTTGTTGTGCCTCCTAGCTCATTGGAACATCCAAAGCCATATGATAGGCATATACATGTACTCATAAATAATCATAAATTAGGTCATGTACTCATAAATAGTCATACAAATTTCAAGTATAATAAAAAATACAAAATGAATCACAAAATTCCATTTATGCACAAATTTAGATATACAAAAATTTGCCTCTAAAAATGGACAAATCAGCTCTTGGCTATTTAAATATACAAAAAAAATATTTACAAATCAGCTCATGAGCATTTATATATAATTAGGCATTTAAATATGGAAAATCCAACTTATGGTCGTCTAAATATACAAAATTTGGCATTTAAATATGCGCAAAACAACTCATGGCCATTTAAATATATAAATTTTTTCCTCTAAATATGAACAAATTAGCTCATGGGCATTTATATATACAAAAAATGAATAAAGAACAATTCCCAGATGATATATACAAAATTCTCAAAATCATTCTATCCTGAACCATAGAGTCAGTGTAATGCTCCAACAATTGAACACTTGCAGATGATCCAAAATCAATCAAGTGAGCCTTCTAGATCGAGTCTAACCTGTATTGTGTCAAGTATTGCCTCATGGTCAGATTCATGAACTTTCCATTTATAAATTTGTGTTATGAGGTGTACCACAATACTTAATCAATTGAATATTTATTTCGACAACAAGGTTGGAGAAATGAAGAATATGTCTATGTGTTTCAGTCCTCGAACAACCAAACATCCAAATTCTTTGTAGGGTATCTCCTAAGCCATGTGCATGTCATGACAACAGACCCTATTGGGTACTCAATACCCTCTCCATCAATGATTGTGGTTGTCAATTTATTTTAGGCTCAATACAATGACACAAAAATTAATCCATTCCTTCTTCATTGTTCTCTTCTGCAACAATTATGTACACATGACCTACATTTTATAGAATGATACTTAATACAAAAAGTAATGTGTGATGTAACAAAATGAGCCAAAAAAAATCCTACAAAAAAATTAACCAAAAATTCACCTGGTTCCTCTAGGTCGGATACATGGTTGAAATCCACTGATGCTTCCATCTAGTTCAATTGCAGTGCTTTGGGAACTTGATATGTATTAATTGGAACCATTGGTCTACAAGACCATTCTTCAACCCACTCTTGTGATTCACATTCTTCCTACAAAAAATACATACATGAAGAGCAAAACTATACAATTTGTCTAGTATAAGTTACTAGTGAACTTGCATTTGAAGTTCTAAATGAGTGCATTTCACTTGATCCTGCAATTGTACAACAATATTGATAGTTTCCAATATTAGATTCACTAATCAACCAAAAATATGTATGAACCATTGACATACCTGCATTACCTGGTCCCATTGTAGAGTTATACCATCGCACAATTGTTGTTGCATCTATCATCTCAACACCACTTTCATAATTCAATTCTTCTCTAGCTAGGGCTCTTTTTACACATGCTCCTGCACCATCGTGCTCCCCCTTTCCATGTCCAGCCTTAGTGAAATTCCAAAAATGTTGTACACCACTTGTCACATACATCCAATTCAACCAATAGAACATCCTTGCATTCTTGAATTGTGAGGTGCAATTATCTGACCATATTATATGTTGGTTGTATCGTATGTTTCTTTCCCTTAAATTATCGTAGAAAATTTTAAATCATACTCGCACAAACTTTGATGAATGAGTACGATAATCAGTTATGTATAAGTGATACTCTCTTACAACCTTTCTATCCTCCTTTGTACTATCATTTGCATGCATGAATGCTATGTGTACAAAAATAGAAACTTGTGTAGAATAGTAATACATAGATTGCACTTCATTTTGAGGTTTTTGTGTATAATTTTCAATAAAATCAATGACAGAGACAATGGTACTAAGAGGAAATGTGTCCTTGCATAACTTGAATTGCTCATCTAACCATCTAGCTCTATGTGTATGCATTATATACTCATAAACTAGTTTCTCTTGAAACATTTTCATAAGTTCAGCTACACATATCATTTTTCACCAACTCACATCTCTTAATTTTTTTTTTCATATTTAACCCCATATGTGATTATCTTGTATTTTCCAAAAGAAACTAGTTTCTTACCAATTTCATGCATGCTCTCCAAATGTACACATCTTGGTAAATGTTGCAAACCACCACATGTAGCACAAGAACCTTTTAGACACATCATCTTATAATAAATGCAACCATCATGTCTTTTACATAGCACACTTGAAATAAATTCTCTTGGTGACTTAGGAGGTGCTTGTATATTGCATTCCTGCAAAACATTGTTAGAGTGCAAAGTGAAACATATATGATAATAAATATCATAGTGCATGAAAAATTCAATATGTATCCTACAACATGTGGTGCATACATGATTAATCTTAACATAAAAAGGTTTTGCCATTTCAAAAAATCTTTGACTAATTCTTATTTGAGGAAACTTTTGAAGGAATCTTTCATAAAAATTTGTTTGAGTCATATCCAAATAGTGTTTGGCATGTAGCTTATGATTTCTAGATCCAATTCACATTCTAACAACATCTCTTTGCTTGGGCGAAACCCTTATTTTGTCATACCAAAAAAATTCAATTAATGTTCTTAGTGCATCAACAACAACCTTGTTTTTGCATGGTAGTCTACCCAAGAACGCCCAAAGAGAATTATTGTTAGGATCCTCTATTTTCTCCCCCCGCTCTACTGCTTTACGTAATGTTGTTCTACTTATGTTTAATGACTTACTTGTTTTGCTTATCAAATGATCTTTTTTTATTTTCTTGCTCATTATGGGTTGATGTAATAACACGTTGAGTAACATTAGAATCTTTAGTACATGGTTTTGAACCAATAGCTTGATATGCATCAAATAGATTTCTCACAATAGTTCTTTCACTATTACTTTCTGATGATTTTAGGCCTAGAATTTTCATTGCCTCTCTAAAATTCAAATTTTTAATCATTTCAACAATTAATTGGCATCTTCTAGTTTGATTTAAGTTTTCAAAATAGTGTTTCCGTATTCTTTTAACCATTTTTCTACAAGTTTGTTTGTTTATTTTATCGAGCATTGGCTTCAAAATATTCTCATTGATGTCAATTAGATACTTAGGTTTCCTACGAATAATTGTAGGAGGTGTTAACATTGGTGTATTAGGTACATTCATCGCATCAAATTGAGCTAGTGTATGTTCATCATTTGATTGATTATTCATTGTGGTCTCTTCTT
This sequence comes from Cryptomeria japonica, assembly GCF_030272615.1. Lineage (NCBI taxonomy): Eukaryota > Viridiplantae > Streptophyta > Pinopsida > Cupressales > Cupressaceae > Cryptomeria > Cryptomeria japonica. The sequence continues at coordinate 420,944,844 of NC_081405.1, read as the reverse complement.
CAATTGCATTAGGTTCATTCGGTAAATGAATGTTGTTGGTGCATCTTTATCATTTGTTTGATTATTGATTATGATTGTAAGGCCTTCCCCAAACCAAGCTTTGATTAACTTAGTTGACCATGTTTGACCTATTAATAAATGCTTTATAATTCAATAGAATGGACTGTGTTAGACAGATAGATTGGTGAGAAAGGTAATTGAACCAAGTTATAGAGTTATTGCACCTTGTGGTGTACATTTTGATATGTTATGAATTTGAAATCCTAAAAGATCCATTGATTGGATAATCTTGATTTAACATAGGTTAGCTATGTCTGGATGAAGAACTTATATGATTCAATGATTGGATAACATTGATGAATGCTGATGCTTCATTTATATGCTTTATGATATAGAACTCTATATGATTCTAGAATAGGATAAATTGGAGATGATGTATGTCATTATTGGATTTGCAGGACTTTATTATGATAATAGAATTAAGATGTATGTGTTATGTGTGGACCAAAATTACGAGAATTATGATAATAGCTTACGTGGATTTAATTGGATATGAGATATATTGAGTTGTTCAAATGAAAATTGTATGTAAAGTGCCTGATGTGTATTCTAATTCATATGTTTAGTATTATACGAGGTTATTGGAAATTACTAATGTGTATTTGAGTGGTGCAGGAAGAGATACCCATGTGACCATGGAAATATTACGGAGAACCAAACCTAGACCTATGTATGTTCGTAAAACCGGGGTTTGTCTATTTGGAGAGACAACACCCTGTTTGTGTTGTATTTTATTCGTAACAGTAAATGATGCATGTGTGTTAAGTGTTATTTAATTGATGTATGTAAAATCCACAAGAGACACAATTTCATGTATAAATTTGTAAAAGTATTTTCTTTGTGTCACTTGACACATGTGCGGATTTATGTTTGAATTTTTTTAATTTGTCTCTTAGTGGGAATTGTTTAACTATAGCTTTTTCAATTAATGTGATGTGATTTCCATAAATGCCTTGGGTAAAGAATCTTTGGGATGGTCAACATAGGTTTGACCCGAAAATAAACTTCAGAGGGGTTAAAAAAGGGTTAAATGGACACCTAGGGGTAGTTTAATAGGGTTTCCTAAAGCCCATAAGGTATACCTAAAGGTTAGGGGTAATTTTAGGCAAGTTTCTACTCCCATGTGACCTTTTAGACACCCTAAAAAGTGACTTTTCTAAGTTGTGCGAAAATTGAACTAGAAGACTTGAACTAAGTTGAAGACCTTCCTTTTCGAATGAGAGTTACCTTTCCCATTTTACCTTACTTTCCTTTTTCAGTTTTAGAAACTTGAGAGAACTCACACTAGTGTCTTCTTAAGCAAGAAAGAGAGATTTTGGGGGTAATCACCCACTCTCCATTTTTGGAGACAAAAGAATTTTGCAAAGAAAAAAAAAAAAAGATTTTTGGATTGAGGATTTGGCTAAGGGTAGAAAGAGAAGAACCGTGGAATTGGGCTGCTCATCCTCAACAAAACTAGCATACCTTTTGGGCAGTTTAAGGTTGGTTCTATTTTGCTTATAATTTTTTCTTATTGCATGTGGTTTGAAAGAAATGTTGTGTAAAAGATTGTTTTTCGTGCATGTATTTCTTGGAAATTTATTTGGTGTTTAATGCTTATGCCATGTATGTGTTTTGGGAGTAATCAAGACCTCCTACTCTTGGGAGAGAGGAGGGTCTTGTGGGTGGTAGAAGTGACAGCTCTCGAGTGAGAGGCTCTCATTATGAGAGTGATCACAAGGGATTCTATGTGACCCTTGCTGCATGACTTGTTTATGCATTAGGGGTCATAAGGAGGGAAATAAGGCATGAATGCCTTGGGGGGCATAAGGAATGTGGGGTTGTTACACTTGGTGTAATTGGTTTTCCATGAGGTGGCTATACGTTTTGGATCGCCATGAGGTGGCTATTTGTTTTACCATACTTGTAGTCTCCTCAGGGTACTTGGTCCACTACCACCCTTGAAAAGACATCACAATGTGGTGCAGTGTAGCCTTGGTTGGGAATGTGATTGCGGTTGTTTTCCCTTGTTTATTTGAGTTTGCATGTGTGTTACTTGTCTAAGGCTTGGTTCTCCGAGCTCGAGGGTGGCGACTAGTTAGCCTAGGCTGGGAGGTGAGCACTCCATGGTCATATCCTTGATTTTATTTGTAGTTTGTTGGAAGGAAAAGATTAGGACAAGTGGAAAACTCGATGGAGTTATTTGTTGCAGAAATTTGATTTGGAATATTTTATTATTCTGTTTTAAAAGTCCCCATTTTTAATAATGAGAGACCCATTTGTAAAATAACAATAGTGTCTTGAAATGTAATTTAAAGAAATGAAATATGTTATTGCTATATTGCAAGAAAATGGAATGAATAAATCTGGATTTAGTCCTAAAGTTTTTTTGAACTTTAATATTTGTTGAATAGATAATATTTTGGAAAAAGCAATAAATTTATTTTATTCCTTAAACACATGTGAAATAAATTGAGGAAATAAAGAAATGATGTAGGCATGTTGCTTTGAAAGTAAATGGTTTGGTTTAAATCCTAATTGCATGGTTTAAATTTAAGGATTCTAGATAAATTAAGTTGTTGTTGGAATTTATTTGATTCTGTCATTTTATTAACTTGCAGAAAATAAAATAAATCTAAAGTTTATTACAGCCACCTCTAAGAATTATTTTAAATCTCTTGATTTAAATAGTTGTTGTGTTAAGTTTGTTTAATCCTATTATCACTTTATTTTGCAGAAAATAAATCTATAGTAACTAATCTACCTATTATCTTTTTGCAACTAGGATCTTAATAAAAGGAAATAAACACATCGATTTAATCCTGTAGAATATAACTAGTCTGTTTTAAAAGATAAAAAAAAAAACAATTAAATGCATAGAATGTTAGTTCTAAATTTTCCTTATGCATCAAATGCATATAAATATATACTTAAGTTTAAAATACATTTGTATATACAATATTTTTATATATAAATATATATATATATATATATATATATATAAATATAAATATATATATATATATATATAAATATAAATATATATATATATATAAATATATATATATATATATATATATATAAATATATATATATATATATATAAATATATATATATATATATATATAAATATATATATATATATATATATAAAAATATATATATATATATAAATATATATATATATATATATATATATATAATAATTTAATACATTTTAATTAAACAAAAAAAATAATAATAAAATAAATTTGAGAACCTTTTAAAAAAAAAATATGGCAAAAGGGGGGTTTCGGGCCGAACCAGGGCCGAGCCATTGTGTTAAACACAGTGGACAACATATGTCAAACCATTGTGTTTAACACAGTGGACGACGCGGCCGGCCGCCACTGTGGGCGTTCACAGTGGACAGCCCGAGGGTCGCCACTGTGGGCGACCATAGTGGTCGCCACCACTGTGGTTTCCACAGTGAGCGGCGTCCACCGCCGCTTCTCCCTGCGAGACACTCCTCTGATCTCTCCGCCTCTCCTCCCCTTCGCCAAAGACATTCCATGGCCGCCCACTGTGCAACACTTGCCCTGCATAAAATTAATTTCGAAACCCTAACCCGGTATGGGTTAGGGTATTTGAAAGAAAATAAATATAATAAGGAAATAAAACAAAATAATAGGAGCATTTTATAATGATAAAATAAATTAGGGTTTCTTTATCTTTTGACTATTTAGGTTAAGTTATATGGAATGGTATAATATGTATTTCCATATATTTGTGTTACGAATTAAAGGGAATATATATATATATATATATATATATATATATATATATATAGTTTTAAAAATAAATGTATAAATGGTCTTTAATATAATGGTTTACTTTTAACATTCATACTTTTATCAATGTTGAGTAAACATTTAAATATAATGAATAGGGCAAAATGTAGATTAAGTAATTTTACAATTTAAATATGTCTTTAATAATAAAATGGGCATATTTAAAAAAAAATAAAAGAATGTTTAAATTTTGAATTACTTATGAAGTTTAATTCTTTAAGGAAATTTATAACAAGTTGGTAAGTTGGTTTTAGCTAAAGGTAAATATTGTTCAGTCCACCTAAATATAGATCTGGATGAGAATAAACTTTTTTAGGAAAATAATCGTTATGAATTTAATTCGACCCTTTTAGTCGATTTCGTTATACACACATTTTAATGATTGTTAGACATTTATGAATCTAAGTGCTAGGACTAAAATAATTAGTTCCTAAAAGCAATTAATGATTATTGGAGGTTATTTAAATCCTCGTCAATTATTTTAGAGAATTTTGATTTAATCAATCTATTGACAAAATTTGATGAGATAATAAATTAATATATTTAGTATTCCACATTTAAATTAAATTATTAAAAAGGGATGTATTAACGAGAGGATGGGAACTTGATTTTTATTAAACAATTGGTATCGGACCCAGTAATTTTATTAATGTCTATTTAGTAGAAATAGATCTAATTATGAACTAATAAACGACTACTAAAATGAAAGATACTTGTTAAGGCGTATCAACTCATTTAACAATGGATACTTGTAATTTAGTGTTTTAAAAAAAAAAAAATTGTTGTGTTTTGCCCAAAAAAGTTTGGGCATGACAATGATTTCTTCTTCAATTGCATTAGGTTCATTTGGTACATCCAATTGAGATGTTGTGGATGACATACCTTCTTGTCCCATTGTTCTTAGTTCACATAATTTCTTCATACGCTGCCTTTGTCTTTCCTTTTTAGCCTCTCCTAATTTGATTGTTCCTTGCTTGTTCTTTCCCATCATTAAGAACGATTTTCCTAAATAGAATCATTTTGCACTAATTAGAACAACAATTCAATCATTTGAAATCATGAATTTTTTTTTTCCCTTAATTGGACATAGAAAATTATCTCAAAATTGCAGTATTAGTTGCAATGGGGCCTTCAACGACTTCAAAAACTCCTTTTGTGTTTGTTGAGGTCGTTGACCAAATAAAAATATGTGCAACAAACACGTACGGGTTATGTTTAGTTAACCCATACGCGTAATTAGTCCCTAAAAATACCCCAACAAGGCAACGTTCATAATTCCCATAACCCGTATGCGCTTTTTATGTTGAAAAATGCGTACGTCCTTTTTATGTTAAAAAACCGTAGCCCTACAAGGCTATGGGGTTCCTCCCCCACTTTTTTTAAAAATAAAATTGAAATTAAATAATATAAAATAAATAAATAAAATAAAAACAATATTAAATAATTAAAATATAAATTAAAATAATATAAAATGGAGAGGGAGAGAGAGAGAGAGAGAGAGAGAGAGAGAGAGAGAGAGAGAGAGAGAGAGAGAGAGAGATGTGGTGAGGGAGGGAAGGAGAGGGAGAGAGAGCAGATGGGAAAGGAAGGGGGTTGAGAGAGAGAGAGAGAGAGAGAGAGCGAGAGAGAGCGGATGTGAAAGGAAGGGAGATAGAGGGTAGAGGGAGAGAGAGAGAGAGAGAGAGAGAGAGAGAGAGAGAGAGAGAGTATGGAGGAAGGGAGATAGGGGAAGCATAGTGGTTTATTATTTTCATCCTTGAACCTGATGCTCGGTCTCTGGGGATGATCTGGACTTATTTTGTAAGTAGTATTGGCACTACTTTTTATATTGTAATAATGGTTCATCTTGCCCTTCAGGACACCATATGACCCCTTAGCACACCATTAGACCCCTTAGGACACCATATGACCCCTTAGGACAACATTAGACCCCTTAGGACACCATATGACCTCTTAGGACACCATACAATGCCTTAAGATATTGTATGGTCCTACTTGGGGTCATATGGTGTGCTAAGGGATCTTATGGTGTCATTAGGGGTCATGTGGGGTCCTAAGGGGTCACATGATGTTGTTATAAGTCACGTGGGGTCCTAAGGGGTCACATGATGTTGTTAGAAGTCATGTGGGGTCCTAATTTGGCCATACATGTGTTACAACACCATATGACCCCTTAGGATATCATACATGGTCCTAAGGGGTCCTAATGGGTCTGCACATGTGTTAGAACACCATATGACCCCTTAGGACATCATACGACCCCTTAAGATGTCATATGGTCCTAAGGGTTCATGTCATGTGCTAAGGGGTCGTATGGTGTCGTTACGAGTCTTCGAGGTCCTAATGGGGCCACACATGCGTTAGAACACCATATGACCCCTTAGGACACCATACGAACCCTAAGGACATCATATGGTCCTAAGGGGTCATGTGGTATGCTAAGGGGTCATATGGTATCGTTAGGGATCTTATGGGGTCCTAATGGGTTTTCACATGTGTTAGAACACCATTAGGACATCATACGACCCCTTAGGACATCATATGGCCCCATGGGGTCATGTGGTGTGCTAAGGGATCATTTGGTGTCATTAGGGGTCATGTGGAGTCCTAATGGTGCCACACATGTGTTACAACACCATATGACCCACTAGGACACCATGTGACCCCTTAGGACATCATATGCTTCTAAGGGGTCATGTGGTGTACTAAGGGGTCACATGATGTCATTAGGGGTCACATGGGGTCCTAATTAGGCCACACGTGTTACAACACCATATGACCCTTTAGGATATCATACATGGTCCTAAGGGGTCATATGGTGTCATTGGGGGTCATGTATTTGCTGTGGTTTTAATTAGGTTATTTTGGAAAATAAAGCTATTTCATAATTACTGGAAATGAAAATTATTTCAAATTTAAATATTCTTTTTATCATATATTTTAATGTGATATAACTATATAATATTATATTCGAAGACTATACATATTATGTAATTATAATATATTATTATATATATAATTTTTAATTTGGAATTTAATTTAGATTATTGATGTAGTCTAATCGGATCTATTTGTTAATAAATCATGAACATATAATTAGGGGGTTAATTTTAATGTGATTTTATTTAACCTTATTGGACAAATGACAACATTGATTTTCTTGTATTAATATAGTTGTATTTCTTATGTTCTGGAAAATCTTTAATTGCAAGTATTTTATGCTTTTGGTTGTTTAAAGAAAAGATTGCCTGTATTAGGATCTTGTGTAAATGGCTAGCAGTCAAGCTTAATTTTGTTGCAATTTTGGTTGAGTTGTCATTATGTCATATGTTGTTATACCCCCTTGGTCAGGTGTTGTTGTATAACCTCGTTGATGTGAGCCATTGTGTGTTTTGTTCCAAATGGTCAATCCTGGGTTAGTGATTGTTTATCCTTGACCTGTGGTTTGTCAGGATTAGGTATGGCTGTCTATTTTGCCATAGAGTTCTCATAGAGATACCTTTCCTATTAGTGTCCTATGAGAGAGAGTGGCTTTCGAGTGGGGGTTGTGCTCGAAATGGATGGCAGGATAACCCCTCGAAAGTCAATTAAAAAGTGATAAACTAATAATTTATTAGGGGGTGGGTAGTTTATAATATTCATTAAGATAATGTGCCTCACACATGGTTGAGTGCTTGCATAGGCTCACGATGTGGTGAGAAGGACTGGAATGGCAAACTTACCACCTTGTCTTCATGAAAGGATTGGTAGGGTCCGCATGAGGCTTAGATGGAGCCGAAGGTTCATGAGAGGTTACCAGGATAACCTAGGATGGGGGTTGGGACCTATGGAGGCCTACTAGGGTAACCACCATAAGCCATGCGATGACACTCTCTCCTTAGAGTCACTAGTGTTTGTGAGTTGAGTCACATGGATGTTTGCGGAGTCATGTAGTTCTTTCGTACTTATCTTATTTTTCTTGCTTGAGGGTCTTCTACTATCTCCTAGCACAGTGGGGTGGTTCCATTTTGGGATCACATGGTCGAGTGGTAGTGCCACTTCCCATCAGATATTCTGGATTGTATCTTCAGGCGAGGAAAGGCTTTGCTGGTGTTCTTGGTTCATGGTTTATCTACCAGCTCATGTTTGTGATCATTGTTAAGTTGAGACCTTGTGGTCATTGTATCAAAACTTTTATGTAACCTTGATATTGTAACTTTTGGATTCTGTGGCATTTTTGGAAGCCATATATTTATGGATATTGTAATATTATGTTAGTGGAATGTATGTTAATTCAGTTGCTTTGATCTTATGTATAAATGAAATATGGATAAATAAATGCATTGGAATACTTTGGTTCTTTCCTTATGGAATTTAGATGTATGTGTAGTTTTAATCTTAAGCATTTAATCTATCTAATTAAATGGACAATTGGATTAACAATGATGTTAATATAATCTACGAATTAATATTTATTGGTAACCCTTAGGAAATCATGTGTTAGACTTCCACTGTGTTATTAAATGTGCAATGGTTATAATTAATGCACTTAATCTTTAAAATTTTTTTTTCACCCTTTAGTTGCCTAGTTGTGTTGTTTTCCTTTAGGGTTCCTTGCGGGGCATTACATGACCATTTAGGATACCATACGACCCCTTAGGACATCATATCATCCTAAGGGGTCATGTGGTATTCTAAGGGGTCATATAGTGTTGTTAGGGGTCTTGTGGGGTCCTAATAGGTCTGCACATGTGTTAGAACACCATATGACCCCTTATGACACCATATGACCCCTTAGGACATCATATGGTCCTAAGGGGTCATGTGGTGTTCTAAGGGGTCATATGGTGTTGTTAGGGGTCATGTGGAGTGCTAATGGTGCCACACATGTATTACAACACCATATGACCCCTTAGGACATCATATGCTCCTAAGGGGTCATGTGGTGTGCTAAGGAGTCACATGATGTCGTTAGGGGTCACGTGGGGTCCTAATTGGGCCACACATGTGTTACAACACCATATGACCCCTTACGGCACCATATGACCCCTTAGGATATCATAGTATCATACATGGTCGTAAGGGGTCATATGGTGTCGTTGGGGGTCATATGAGGTCCTAATGGGGCTGCACATGTGTTAGAACATCATATGACCCCTTAGGACATCATACAACCCCTTAAGATATCATATGGTCCTAAGCGGTCATGTTGTGTGCTAAGGGGTCGTATGGTGTCGTTATGGGTCTTCGGGGTTCTAATGGGGCCACACGTGTTAAAACACCATATGAACCCTTAAGACATCATACGACCCCTTAGGACATCATACGGTCCTAAGGGGTCATGTAGTATGCTAAGGGGTCATATGGTGTCGTTAGGGGTCTTGTGGGGTCCTAATAGGTCTACAAATGTGTTAGAACACCATATGACCCCTTAGGACACCATACAACCCCTTAGGACATCATATGGTCCTAAGGGGTCATGTGGTGTGCTAAGGGGTCATATGACGTCGTTAGGGGTCATGTGGAGTTTTAATGGTGCCACACATGTGTTATAGCATCATATGACTCCTTAGGACATCATATGCTCCTAAGGGGTCATGTGGTGTGCTAAGGGGTCACACGATGTCATTAGGGGTCACGTGGGGTCCTAATTGGGCCACACATGTGTTACAACACCACATGACCCCTTACGAGACCATATGACCCCTTAGGATATCATACATAGTCCTAAGGGGTCATATGGGGTCATTGGGGGTCATGTGGGGTCCTAATGGGGCTGCACATGTGTTAGAACATCATGTGACCCCTTAGGAAATCATATGGTCTTAAGGGGTCATATGGTGTGGTAAGGGACCTTATATGATGTCATTAGGGGTTATGTGGGGTCCTAAGAGGGAGAGAGATGGAGAGAGAGAGATATTTAAAGAGGGTAGGAATACAATGTACTAAGATATTGAGAGACTATATATGCATATATTTTACATACATATATGTAGTATACATACACATACACATTTTATCTACATATCCATACATATTATATATATATACATAATATACATGTACATATTCTATACATATATGTATCGATACATATACACATATGTATACATACATATATGTATATGTACACACACATATTATATACATATACATACATATGTATTTCTATATATTACGATGTCTTTATGTTGACATAACCCATATGGGTTTTGTTCTCTCTAAACACCATACACACTATTGTTTCTAAAATCCCCATACATGCTATTAGTAAAACAAAACCCATACGTGTTTAGTGCTTTTAGGCTTGTGAATAGGCTTGGATGACAAGGCCGAGGGTTGAAAGTTTGATTTCCCTCCATTTCCCTCCTTTTTGATGTGTTTTATTTTATCAAATTGGTTTCTTGACTTTGTCATCATCAGGTTTACACCTCATCAACTAGGTATTTCTAAAATTGCCACTATATTTTCACCCATCTTCTGAGATTTCTAAACATATATTTTAAAAAAAATTTGAACAACATTAACATATTAATCTTGAATTTCTTTTACCAGTGTCTCCATAGTTCTTAGAGACATATGTGTACCATTTTTTTAATAACTTTTGATCTACTTATCCAAATTTTTTTTAAAAAAATATTAGTGTAGTGTACTTGATTCTTTACACTTACAAAAAAAATAATTTGCATTTTCGATTATTTTGGTGCAAGTTATGCTTCACGCATGAACATGTGCCTGATTTTTAGGATGTGCCCATTTTGAAAAATCATTAAAAAAATACTCAACAAAAAATTACAAAAAAATACACAACTTCTAGTGCTCACTCTCAGATATCTTTCTACCAAAGGATTTATCAAAATACTGAATATAACTATGACTTTTTTAATGTGCACGTTAGACACTATGTTATGTTTTTCAAAAAAAGTCAGGGACTTTTTTTCATGTGCGAAGTATTTGACCTCCTTAATCTTGTCCCATTTTGAAAAAAAATAGTAGTTTAGAAACTAGATTGAGAGTACTACAATCTTTGTTCTTTGAGTATCTTCATATTTTGAGTGGATGTCTCTCAAATTTCTCCTCCAAGTTCAGGTTTAGCTGATTTTAGAAAAAAAACATCTTGGTGCACTTACCCATTATGAAATTAATCTTTTCCCAAAGTCCATTATAATATTTTACAGACACGACATACAATCTTTTCAAAATCAAATGTTGAGTGCAGAGAAGTTGAAGCCAACTTGGAAAATGAAGCAAAGGGAAAGAAAACTAATGAAGAACTCCATAATCCAGCAAGAACCTTCAAAAAAACCCAATCCAAAGCCAAGAAAAGTCCTTCAATCAAAATCTCCAAAATCTCCCAAAAATTCACACCCCCGTGAATGCACAGGAAGATGAATTTATTCAAAAATTAAATTCAAAACCTTAATCAAAACTGACCAGTCAGAATATTCTAAAAATCATATATTATACCTACCCCACACATAGCAAGACATATATCAAAATGTATTTATTATTTACCTACCATCCCCCATTCGACCAATAAAATAGGAGGGTAGGTAGATTATATCAAAAGTCAAACTAAACAAAGGGGGTAGAAAGTCAATTAAATAATAGTTTACACACCCCATGATAAAATATTATTCACAAATAATAATATTATTTATTCTACCAATAAATAATAGGTCGCCACATAAATTAAATAATCATTAGTAAAATACCAATGCCTTGCTTAGATATTATTAATTAATTAAACAAAGAATCTTAAGTCTTTTGTTGATTTTTGTCCAATTGCTTTATGTAATACATTATATAAGATAATTACTAAGGCAATCTCTGTGAGGCTTTCCAAGCTTATCCACAAGATTATTTCAGGTGAGTAGGGTGGTTTTGTACCTGGTAGGGTAACTACAGAATGCACCATAGTGGCACATGAGGTCTTGCATTCTATCTCTCATCTTTCTCTTCCTGCTATGATTCTTAAGTTAGATATGATGAAAGCTTATGACAGGGTTAGCTGGCAGGCTCTATCTTCTATTCTTAAAAAGTTTGGTTTTGGGGTCAAGTGGGTGAGATGGATTAATGCATGTATTTCTACTACTAGGTTTTCTGTGATTTTGAATGGTTCCCCATGTGGTTTTTTTGCCTCATCTAGAGGCCTTAAGCAAGGAGATCCTTTGTCTCCTTTCTTGATTATCATTTTAGCTAAAGCCTTTAGTAGAGCTATCTTGGTAGCAAGGGAGACTGGTCTTTGGAAGGGTATTAGTATTCCAAATATGGTTGTTAGGCACTCACATTGTCTTTTTGCTGATGATAATTTATTGTTTGGTCATGCCACTATGGCTAAGGCATAAGTTATTAGTAAGATCATTAGAGATTATTCATCTTTTTCTGGTCAGAACGTGATTAGTGCTAAATCTAAGGGTTTTTTTCTTAATGTTTCTCCCTTGGTATAGTTGAGGTTGGTTAACTTCTGGAGATTTAATGTTGGTCATGTAGATAGGAATTTGAGGATCATCAAAGCAAGTAGCAAATTAGACTAGCTCAATCACGAAAAACTAAATTGCAATGACAAATCCTAAAAACATTCAATAGAAAACATGAAGACAAGATATTTGAAATAAAATTAAAGCAAACCAAATGCAGATATCTCCTTCATAATTCTCCATTGTCCTTCTTTCTCCTTCAAATTGCTTTGTTTGTGGATCTCACCTACAAGTGCATAAGCATGAGATGAAAGCAAGATTGACAAGACAACATAAGGATACTAGAAGCGTGATTGATTGATCAATCGGGGAGATTGAAGAAATTCATCCAATTTATAGATAAATTGGAGAAAAGACAAGATTAGCATGAAGAAATTTGAAAGGAAATTTCAAATCAAGAATGACAAATGTGACAAATTATGACAAAATTGACACTTTCTATGCAAGATTTATTGATTGATAAATTATGACAAAATTGACAAGGTTGTTATGCAAAATTGATTGATTGACAAATTATGACAAATTATGACAAGATTGACATGTCATTCCCATGAAATTAGGGGAAATATTAGAAAAATAGGAGAAAATAGAAAATTAGATGAATTAGAAATTATGAAATTAGAAATTAGTAAATTAGGTAAATTAATTAATAATTTTTCATTCATTAATTAATTCACAAAAAGAGGAAAGAATTAATTAGCCAATTAAATAAATATTTAATTGTGACAAGATGACTTAGGATAAATAAATAAATTATTTAACCTAGAGGGAAAATGACAAACACGATTAAATGAATAAATCATAAAACCTTAGAAGATGAATTAGAAATGCAAGGATGACAATTAGGTCTTGACAAAAGATAATTGATGTCGATTCGATTTGATCATGATTTTGATTGACAAAGGACCAATGCTGACAAATGATTGAGATTGATAAAGAGATCAAATTGATAGGCACCAATTGATGAGGAACAATGACTAATTGATCCAAATTGACAACGATCGATGACTAATCGATCGCAAAATTGATGAGATTGACAAGAGGACAAGGATCGATGACAAATCGATCGCAAAATGATAAGATTGAAAAGGACAACGATCGATAACAAATCGATCACAAAATGACAAGATTGACAAGAGGACAAAACCCTAATTCTATCATCAATTAGGATTGACGATGTCCAAATATGACAAATGAGCATGCACATTGATGTGACAGGATAAGATCGACCAAAATCATGACTGAAGATTGTTATCGACAAGACCAAATTCGAAAGCAAGATAAATGAAGAATGCAGAAGAAGGACTCGATGTTCGCAAATGATAAAGACCAAGTGTGCAACATAGAAGAAATGTTAATGCGATGCAAAAACCCTAAAATAAGGCAATGCGCAAATGTTAAAGTATGACTCCGCAAGCGTTGACCATTTTTAGATGTCTACAGGTCACTTTCCTTGCAAGTATTTAGGGATTCCTTTTTATACTGGTTATGAAAAACACAACTTTTGGGAAAGAATCTCTTCTTCCATATCATCAAGGATTCTACCTTGGACTCACAAGTGGCTTACTTTACCAGGTAACATAGTGCTTATTAAGGTTGTTTTGAATGCAGTTCCTATTTATCTAATGTTTGTTTTAAAGGCTCCTAAAAAAGCAGTTATTAATTTGCAATCAGTTCTGAGGTCATTCTTGTGGAATGATAATGTAAGTAGTAAGGCTCGAATACCTTTGTTGGCTTGGGATAAGGTTTGCTCTCTAAAGGACAGGGGAGGTGCTGGTATTAGGGATTTAGGTAAGAAAAAATTGGCTTTAGGAGCTAAGTTAGTGTGGAAATTATATAAACAACCTTCTTCTAAGTGGGCATCAATTTTGTTTCCTAAATATTTAGGAGATTGCCCCAGGGAGACTATTTTTACTGCCTCGTCGCTTCCCAAAGGTTTTGCAATTTGGAATTTTATGACTGAATGTAGATTTGTCATCCTACCTGGTTTATCTTGGCTTGTGCACAATGGTAGAAAATCTAAATTTTGGGAGGAGCTTTGGAATGGTTTTTCTACTCTGCCTAGTCTTAGAGATTGGTCAATTCTCATGTCTCAATTAAAGTCTTCTTTGGGAATTTTTGTGGCAGATTATTTTTATTTGGATTTGTCTGGTCCTGTGCTAGTTGCCAGATGGAAATCAATAGAATCTTTCCCTATTGATAAAGAGATCAAGTCTGCATATGTTGACGAGTTAAATAAATGTCAACTTGTCTTTTCTGATTCTGATGATGAGCTAATTTGGGTTCATTATAAGTCTGGGGAGTATTCGGTGAAAGATGGGTATAAGTATTTGTCTGCTAATTGTGGGGGGGAAGTATGGCCCTCTAGACTTTTTTGGCATATTGCCTATCTTCCAAAAGTAGGAGCTTTTGCGTGGCTAGTTGTTTAGGATATATTCCTCACTCGTATGAGATTGTATAGACTTGGCATCACTGTTATGTTTCCTTGCGTTTTGTGTGGTTGTTCCTTGGAATTGGCTGATCATCTTTTTCTTCATTGTCCTTTTGCTTTAGAATGTTGGTACTAGCTTTTTGATAAATGAAATTGGTCTGCAGCATTATGTGGGGATTTACGGTCCCAGTTTAGGGGTTGGCCATCTTTATGTTCATCTTCTTGTTATTCTCATCTATGGATCATTGCCCCTTCTATTCTGATTTGGAAGATTTGGTTGGAGAGGAACAATAGAATCTTTAGGAAGAAGGTTTCCTCCTTGTTGGATGTACTTTTCTGTATTGAGAAATGCATTTTAGAATCTACTTTGGCTTTTATTTATAAGGGTTTGAGCTTTAGATGTACTTTCACCTATTGGGATAGCTGGATCATGAGGCATTGGTCGGCTTTGCATTTACTTCCTTCTCAAGGGGCTATTTTTAGGAAAATGATTTCTACAATTAACAAAAAAGAGGTAGTTTGGTTATCACCTCCTAGGTTCAAGTTTAAGTTAAATTTCTATGGTGCCTCTCGTGGCAACCTGAGGAAGTCTGCTATTGGGGTGGTGGTTACTGATGATAGTTCCAAAGTTATTAGAGCTAGGTGCCAGTGTATTCTAGATGGGACTAATTATGTTGCAGAAATTCATGCTCTCTCTGTTGGGTTAGATTTGCTAATTTCATTAGATTTTAAATATGTTGTGATTGAAGGAGATTCTATGGTGATTTTTCATGTTGTTACTAATCGAACTTGTAATTCTTGGCATTTACAATATTGGGTGTGTTGGGACTAATTAAAACTGAGTCAATTTTATAGCCCCATTTCAAAAATTTGCCCGGCATTTCCGAATGATTAAAATAAGTCAGTTTGAATGGCTTAGTTAGCAAGGGGGTAAAATGGAGCCGGTTGATTTTCAGAGGGTAAGGCTCGGGATTCATGTCCCATGCCTTTCATTTGGCCTATTTAGTGTGTTGCAACTTTTAGAATTCAGTTTGGAGAAGTTTATCAAGTACCCATTTCGAGGGGTGAGCTGAAAGTGCATTCTAGGCACAAGTGCAAATTTTATTGAGTAGCCTACTTTGAGCGATTACATCTTTTTCCCTGTCGATCGTCATGAAAAAATTCAAAGTGGATTCAATTTTATGCATAAATGTGAGTCAACATGCAAAATTTCAAGTCCTTATGAATCCGTTTGCTCAGTTTTCAAAGCTCAATCCGTTTGTAGTTTGTGATGTTTGCACAAGTGTAAAAATGTCCTGGTGAGTGTCATGTCAGAATGTTTGTTCCGAGCTAATTTTGGTATAAATGGTGAGCTAAGCTTCAAATTTCAAGGCTCTACCAATCCGTTTGATCGGTTTTCAAAAGAGCTCATTTTGCCATCAAATTCAGTTATCCGCACTTCCAGTGTTATATCAGTTAATGTAGCCATTTTGGTGAGCGCACCGTTTGCATCCTGTCAGTCGGGTGATCGAACTGAGAATTCAAAGATTTAATATGTACTTAAAGGTACCTATGTTCCAAATTTGAGAGCCTACGGAGGTCGTTTGATATTTTTGAGAAAGGCATCATGTGTTGCCAGAACATTGACTTCATCAGGTCCGCAGTGTCGACAAAGCCAGTTGGCCATTTTTGGAAATTAATATCTCTTTGATCGGGGCTCATCTTGAGAAACTGTTTGGTAGATGTCATCCTTGTATATCAAAGTACACGCCTGTCAGATGGCGAGCTCCAGAAAGGTGTTTTGACAGGTTTGAAAATTATGTCTTCGCGATTAAATGCGAAAATTGTGGCGTAATTGCTTGAAGGATGTAAAATGCAATTTTATGATCCGAAAATGGTGCCGATCATTTCCAGAGGTGTGTTTGAGGTTCCTGAGGTGTTTTAGAGGTCAGTTGCGTGAAAACGAAATTTTTTTTAGTTGGACCCACTTTGGGGCCCGACCTGGCTCATGCCCACAGATTGATTTTATTGGCGACTTTGTTTAATAAAGGATTTTCAGAATATTTGAGTGTGGATTGTGATTATGTGACATGTCATAGGAGTTTGAAAAAACTGTAGACCTTCAGGCAATTTCAGATTGGCGATTTTAATGTTAAATCCTCCTTCAGCAACAAAGAAGAGATTTTAAAACGTAAATGTATTTGGAGTGTGACGTAATGAGTGGAATGACACTCTTTATAGACTTTCAGCAAATGCCATTTGCCAGCATCTTCTTTGTGTTGAGGAAGGGCAAGTGAAACTTTCAATAAAATGTAAGTGGTAGATGTGTCCTTCCCTCTTCTATGCTAGGATTTTTTATTTCTTCATACTGTGGTTTCTGGAAAATAAAGCATTTCAAACAAATGCTATTGGTAAGTGCATGACATGTGTTGCTGTTCAAAAGGCTTTGGAAGGTTTCAGATAAATGAAATGGCATTCAAAACCAATAAAATGCAATGGTAGGTGTGAAGCTAAACTCCACAACCTAAGCCAAATCTTTCCCTCTTTCACATGGCTGGAAGTAAAGAAAGTGCTTGTCCTGCGTGGGTGCTGGGCATTGGAAACCTCCAAAGCAGATTTAATTAAGCACCCTGCCAATCCTCCCTTCATGTGGAGTGGAGTCTTGAAGATGCAGGACCATTGAAAACTCCATGGAAAATGGAATTGCCAAGTTCTTTGTGTGGATGGTGGAGGACAAGATTTTAAAAGATCTTTTAAACATGTTTTTTGCTGGCAACAACATCTTCCATTGGCAGCTCCCCTGGTGTGTAGCGTGGTTCTTGAGGAAGGCACAAAACTCTCCAAACTAATGCACATATCTAATTCCCTGCGTGGAAGCTAGTGGAGAGAGGGGAGAGCCAAATGCAAAATGCAGCCCCTTGCATGGGCCATGAGAAGCTCCAGGGCATTAAAAACAAATCCCAGCTGCTTCCTATTTGCTGCAGTGTGAAACATGGTTTTGAAAGGGGGATAAAATATTTTAAAGCAAATGCAATTGAAAACAACAACATTCTCCTCCCTACATGGAAATAAATGGCATGGTAAAGGGTTTAAAATCAATGGTGAATGTAATTTGCAGCCCCACGTGACTCTGCCAAGAAGCCTCCTGCGTGGGAATGGCATTTGGGCATCAAAACTTCCAAGCAAAATCTGGAAATCGCCATTAAAGCTAAGGCAAAAGCTTCAAAATTGCAGTCCCAGGCATAATGCATTATCCCAGATGCACTGGGAAGTAGTTCTTTTTAATGTTTATATGCAAAAACGCACTATAGTAATATGTCTAAGCCATAAAGGCTTTTGACAGATGGTGCCTATGGGTGCCCAAGGCGGGCCCATGCGCGAACACGCTTCCTGAGGCAATGGAGGAGTTGACTGGATGGCGACCAGGTGGACCCCACGTGGGCACGCTTCTCGAGGCAGACAGGCAAAATTTTGCAGAGGAAGGCCGGGTTAACGAGTCAGCAGGTTCGAGATGGATCAACGGTGCGCGCTATTTCGCGAAGGGAAGATGCACGTAGTTTAAACCCCACGAAATAGCGAAAGTGAACGAGAGTCGTCCACGTGTCGTGATAGGTGGCAGTCCAGCAGGCGGGTCCCGGTGAGGTGGCGCACAGGTGGCAGTCCAGTGGCAATGACGTGGCGGTCAAGTGGCAGTGACGAAGCAAATGACGTGGCAGTGATGAGGTGTCATCCCAGCTGGCGTCTGGTCAACCCCATCGACCAATCAGAGGCCGCCACGTGGCAAGGCATCAGAGCGCATCAGAGGCAAAAAATCAAAATTAAAATGAATAAATGATATAGTTTAAACTATATTAAATAATTCAAAAATTTAAATGATGTGCACATTGGGGAATTAATTCGCCCAGGACTAAATTTTTGGCCAAGGTATAAAGTGTTATATATTTTCGGAAAGCTCTCGGAGTGAGGAATCCGATTATGAGGTTAATTTTGACAAATGTGGGATATTTTGGAAGAAATTTCCATGGGAACAAAATTCAACTAGAGGGGAGACACTTGGCAATTTTCAGTTGTAGATTTGATTCTCTTCCCTCTCCTTTTTATTCCCCATTCTTCTCAATTGTAGGGGTTCCAGTTTTTGAGAGATTTGCTCCAAGGGAGAAATCCGAAATTGTAGGTTCCAATGATGGCATCCTTTTATCAATGCAAATGACAGTGTGTTCGTCTATGTTTTCAGTGTTGTCTTTACTGTAGGTTTAGTTTCAGTTTGTAGGTTCACACATATGCAAGGCATGTGTGAGTTTCCATGAAATTGTCTCCAAGATGTACTCAGATTCATATAATTTCATATTATCAAGGATAATTTGAGTTGTCTCTTTTAGATTCCTCTAAGAGTGTAATGTTGTCTTCTGGGTATTCTTCAAGGAAGGATTTAAATCCTAAAACCCGGCATTAATGATTTTGAATGCATATTGGATATCTACATATAAGTGAGGTTTTGTGACAGAACAGAGGATTGTATTAATGTAAGGCATTGATACTTGAAAATTTAATGTTGAAAAGAACTTGCATCTGAGATTTCTCATCCAGTTTTATGCATGACTCTGTGGCCTGGATAAGGCACTGGTCTCTTGTAATATTGAAAGGTTGTCAAAACACCATTTAAAAATCCAAAATCAGAATATCTTTTTATATTTTATGTTATGTGGAAGTGTCCCTCCATCTCATGATTCAAAATGTTGAGTTGCAAGTGTGGATCTAGCCCATCTGCAGTTATCTCTTAGTTTTTGAACCTTTTGAGATCCATCTGCTTTTGATTGATGCAGTCTTGTGTGTAATAGGTCTGATTAAATGCGTCAAAGGTATACCCGCCTAGGTTTTACAGAGCCTGAAGAGTGGAAGGATTCATATCCTTGTCATGTTGTCCAAGCCCTGAGGTGTTTCATTGATTGAGATTGGCTATCTCATAGATAGATTTGCAGGTATACTTGGGTTATCACTTTTGGTGAACAACAGGGTGGATAAGAGTTTGTTGCAGCTTAAGTTCTTTAATTCTTATTCTATTTCTCATTGCTATAGGGAAGCCAATTTCGTTGGCGAATATGACCTTAAATGAGAATATTAAAATGTTGGTGGATATCGATGAGAGTTGTCTGCCTTCTTTGTCTTCAAAGTCTTAAGTTTTTTTCTTCTGGTCATACTCTTCAGCTTTGCCTCGACCTTGCATTTTGCTTGGAATTGTTAATATGTATGCATTTTGGTGGGATGATTTATAGGGCCTATTTTTTGGCCTCTTTACTTGATCACATCAATTTTGCATGCTTGTTCATAATTACAAGGGATATGTTGACCAGTTCTTATCTCTTGAGTTGATGTGTTCTTTGGGGTATCGTATTGTTTGAGGGGATCTTCTCTTATTTTATTATCATATCTCCTGTATTGTTATGTTCGCACGATCTTTCTGTTGTTAGGCATTGTTTAATGATTGCCTTCTTCAGATGTGGTAACCCATGTGTGTTTGTTGGTATGGTAGTTGGGATATGGTTTGTGTGGATTTATGATCTTGTATCATTTCCTGACAAACTTATCTCATTTTATGGCTGCTTGTGCGATAAGTTTATTTATTAATGATGCTTCTCTTCTCTTTTATATGTTCGCGACATTATGCTTTGTGTCTTGTTTTTCTCTTATAGTTTTTTGATGGATGTTGCTAGTTACATAATCTCTTTGCCTATTAAGAATTGTGATTTTCAGGATCCTCATGCGTTTGACGATGAGAAGCTTGGCAGGTTGTTTAAATTTTATTCTTCAGAGTTTTCTATTGCTATTCGTAAGGTGGTGGGTAGGCGGTGGTTGGTGGAAAATGCTAATATTTTCCTTGTTGAAGTTGCTTCTCATTTTATTACTATGTATGGATATGCTCATGGATGCTTCTTTGATTCAGGCATTATTGGATGCATACTTTCATCCCTCTTTTTATTCTGCTTCTAATTTGGGTAATGCTCTGTCTTCTTATCATTTTGAGCTTGGTGATTTTCCTTATGGTGGTTTTTTTATCTCAGTCTGAATTAATATCTAATGGCTGGCATTGTGAATTAAATTGACTCTTGAGAGGTGGTTTGATTTTTGACATATATGATGACACGATGTTTGCTCTTGTAGCCTTTTAGATCATGTTTCTCCAGATACTTTGGTTGTGGCTGTTAATATTTTTTTTAGGTATACATTTCCTCCTTGATCATATGAAGGCAGTTATGTCTCTTCTGAGTTTGGTGGAGCCTCTACAGGTGGTTTCTCCGGATATTCAAGATGTGGATGCTTCCCAGTTTGAGGTGATGTTTCCCCCTCTAGATGAGGGTCCTAGTACTTGGTTTCTGCACTCTTGATGGTTGTTTGCTTCACCTCTTCTTAGGCGATTTTGTATGCGGTTCATAGATTTTTTGGGGGTTGGGTATCATTTTTGTATCGATGTTGGCTTATATGGCTTTTTTGGGATGGGATTGGGCTGGTTTGGATGTTTCACTTCTCTTCTTCAATGTAATCGGTCATATTATCTTCCCAATGAGATTTTTATGAGCAAGACCGGAGGTTTTCTTTGCATGGTTCTTTCCTACGGGTGCTCTTTGAACTAGGATTGTATAAATTTATAATTAATAAAATTAATGGCTCTCCACTTTTATTGAAAAAAAAAATTCAATAAGACTCAATTAAAATATAAGTAAATAAACAATAAATAACAATAATGTTTTTTTTTTTTTGATCGATAAAAGGCCAAGGTGAAATTTTTTTATTAGTTTAAAAAATAGATAGATTTACATTTACACCTCCATTTGGTGTGGACACCAGTAGGAAAGAATGGAGGGAAGAAAACCTCCAGTCTAGCCCAGATCCCTCAAGGATCAGAAAAAATTAAGAATATGATACAAAATGGAGATACAAGATCACAAAGGGAACTTATCCAAAATATTGAAGATTGTATGTAGAAATCCTCTGTGTAAAGTTGAGTAGCAGATTGCCCATCTCTTGGGGTGATGCTGCCATTTGTGGGCAACAGTTCTTGCTATTCCTGAAACACAAGGTTAAGCATGCTCTGCTCCTTATGCTGCACAAAATCTTGAGAAAATCTCTCACTAGAATGTTAGGAAAAGGAAAACCAAACAGGTCAACTTATAAAATATATCATACCTGCCTGGATGGTCACCCTATTAGGATACATAGCTCAAAATATTTGTCTCAAAAAATCTCCAAAAACATAATGTGAGAGTGATTACCCATAGAAGAGCATAAACTCAATAAATATTAACGAGGCAAATTCCATAAATATTCCTGTAAATAGATCGCGAGGAGCTACCACTTAAAGAATATGGTTCGAGAGCCTTCTAGGCCCTAATTGAGTGTCATGGGAAAGCTTTAAGTGAGATAAAATTTTATCAGGTCGACCCTTAATCTAATAATATGATGCTGGAGATCATTGGGAAGAAAGAGGAAAATTGACATATGCATCTGAGACTGATTTAACTAAAAACTGAGAGAATGGGCAGGAAAATAGGAAACTTTATATGAATATGATTATAAAGATGTGAGTCTGAACAAAATCCTAATATATAATGTGAACGGTGATAAATATATATAAAAATAAAAATACAAATATATATATATATATATATATATATATTCTATATATATATATATATATATATGAGAATATATATATACACACACACACATGGAAGGCCTAGAAAGCCTGAAGTTGGGTGGGGCCGATCATCATTAAGCCAGTTGTGAAACACAGTGACAAAAGGATTCCTATCGAAAATAGGGTTTCGATGAACCGATGGGATTACATCGGCACGTAAGGTAAAGCTTTTGATGAAAATGAGGAGATCGATGAAACCACAAGGCTCATTGACGATAAGGATGGTTTCATCGAAACAAGGTAACATCGATGAAACATGACATTTCGAAGGAAGATAAAGTAATGCCACCGAAGTGTATGATTCCATCAAAACAACAATGCACTATGGAAGTTTTCTATAAAAAATGAAATTGAACATGCCCTTAAGAACTTCTATAGAACCCTTGAAACTTCCACCGACATCAAAATCCTAAAAGTTATTGGCCAAATCAAAGCCATTGGATATACACACTAACCTCTCACCGAAATGTCTAGTTTGACTCAAATGGTACACCTGTTGTATCAAAGAAACCTATCAATGTTTCATCGATAAGATGATTTATTGAACAGACTTGGGCCTCAATAAACTTCAAAAGGGACTTATTGAAAGCATTATTTTTCATCGATAAAAGGTATATCGAAGAAACCAAAGGAGGTTCTGTCGATGAAGCAAGGCTGCCGAAGAAACTACGGTATTGGTAGGACATGTAAAGAATTCATCGAAGATGATAGTTCTACCGAAATGATGAGATCGAAGAAACTAGGGAAGGTTTCATGGATAGAACTTTTCCAGAAAAGAAAGGTGTCAAAGAGATACTAAAGTTATTGGCCGACAGTGACAGTTTCATCGAAAGACAAAAGGTCAATAAAACATAAGAGATTTTAATCGATAACAAGCCAATGGTAAAAACAAAAGGTCGAGAGAAGATATTCTTCTTTCACCAACATAAGGAATTTCATCGATGCCAATGCAAAAGCCGGATAATGAGGAACCATTATCGATAAACTTAAAGATCGATAAGATGGTTGTGAAACGCAGTGACAAAAGGATTCCTATTGAAAATAGGGTTTCGATGAACCAATGCAAGATTACATCGGCATGAACATGTAAGGTAAAGCTTTTGATGAAAATGAGGAGATCGATGAAACCACAAGGCTCATTGACGATAAGGATGGTTTCATCGAAACAAGGTAACATCGATGAAACATGACATTTTGAAGGAAGATTGCCAACGAAGTGTATGATTCCATCAAAACAATAGTGCGCTACGAAAGTTTTCTATAAAAAAAAAGCCCTTAAGAACTTCGATAGAACCCTTGAAACTTCCACCAACATCAGAATCCTAAAAGTTATCCGCCAAACCAAAGCCATCGGATATACACACTAACCTCTCACCAAAATGTCTAGTTTGACTAAAATGGTACACCTGTTGTATCGAAGAAACCTATCGATGTTTCATCGATAAGATGATTTATCTAACAGACTTGGGCCTTGATGAAATTCAAAAGGGACTTATCGAAAGCATTATTTTTCATCGATAGAAGGTATATCGAAGAAACCAAAGGAGGTTCCGTCGATGAAGAAAGGTTGCCGAAGAAACTATAGTGTCGGTAGGACATTTAAAGAATTCATTGAAGATGATAGTGTTAGGCCCAATATGGAAAGCTAATGTACTAAGAGGGGAGGGGTGAATCAGTACTCCAAAACATTTCTTCAACAATATCTTTACTGTTATGCATAAACCGAATAGTGCAGTAACATAAAATAAAGCTAAAACAAATAGATAACAATCATACATGATTCACTCCATAACACATATATTTTGGTTATGCAAAAACTCTTGGTTAGAGAGAAAAACTGAGGTGGGGATGTCACCCATAACTTCACTACTGCAATAATAAAGAGTGCTCGATGAGAGCTACATGTTTAGCTATTTCTGATAGCATACCCTGTTAGGAGTAACAAGATCTGTTAGATCTACCTTGCTAAAGGATTTTACAACACTTAATCTAAATGCTACACCTGGTTAGAGGCTTTACAATTTATAGACTTGATTAGAGTCTTTTACCCTGTTAAAGGTTTCTCTTTCCACTTCACAATATTACAGTAAAATCATTACAAATATCTGCAACTTTACATCTGAAATGTTATAGCAGATTCTATGTGCTCAGAATAGATTACCTTGCTTATAGCATACCTCGGTAACCCATATAGTAACTCGGTAAACTCTTCTGTTTACTCTATTCTTCGACTATTCTCTGAAAACCTTCTCGATGACCTCTGTGTCTCTGTAGCAATCTTCTTACACTCATACATACACCCTTAACTCATGCTGTATAAATAGACCTCTTAAGATGGTGATCCAATTCATTGCTTTGATCTTACAAACATGATTTATAACCATGTAAAATATTTCATTGGTTAGATGACCTCAAAATCATACACAATCTTCTAGTGCAATTTCCAATGTGATAACGGTTAGATGTGCCTTGATATTGTAACACATTTTCATATGCATGTCCAAGTTCTATGAATCTGCTAACACATTTCACTCAGTGTATATCAACTCGGTGTGTCATCTTTGTTGCTCGGTAGACATGAAAAGACACTCGGTAGACAACTCAGTGTATACTGCATTCGGTGACTACTTTCTTCTGTAACCGACTAGACTATGCATACCGACTGAATATTTTGGTAATAGTAACCGACTAGAGTATATAGTATAACTTTGACATAAAACTAATGGAAATTTGATAAGTAGTAACAATCTCCCCTTTTGACATTGGTTGAGATGTTTGACAAAAACTACTTTCAAATTTATAACTCAAAAATCTATATACTTTGCAAAATGACTATACTTGACAGTATATACAATAGTCAATGAAATAGTATATTCAGATATACTCCCCTTATCATTATACTATACATAACTCTAATTTTGAATGCTCGGTTCTGTTTTGTGTGCTTTGCTTACTATTTTGTATACTTCTCTTGGATATTCTACTTATTCTGCTTGGTATACTCCCCCTGTATACTATACTTTGAATACTATATCATTCTCTCAATACTGTATCAAAACTGTATCACATCACTCCCCAAATATATTGTATCACTCCCCCTTTTTGACAAACATCAAAACTTAATTTCCATCCGGGGGCGGTAACTGGTCAAAAATAGATTTGTACTTGTTCCAGGCATTGGTGAGAGCGATAGAGAGTGCATCCTTTACACTGTCCATTAAAGAATTTTGTGCTTGAATATCAGCCAATAGTGATATTAAGCCATCAAGAGTGCTTCCCTCTTGTGTAGTAGACAAGTATGTGGCTCGGTTGATCTGTTCTTGGACGGATGAAAGATGAGGAAGGAATAATGTCTGAAGTGTCATTATGTCCATCTGGATCTTGTGTTCTTCATTTCTTAAGTCCAATTGTTGAGCCATGAGTTGTTGTAACCTTGTATAAAAATTCTGAATTGAATTTGGCTCTGTGGTCAACTTGCTTGAGAGATCGGTGATCTCTTTCTCAATTGTCTCTATTTTATTCTTAATGTGTTTAATGAATAAAGAAAATGTGCAGAGTTTCTGAAATAAATAATTAATGTGCTTGAGTTGAGGAGTCAACTCAACAATAAATTTGACAAGTTTGACTTTGCCAATGGCTAGAGCTTTCTGTACCTCTTCTATCATTTTTGTAGTGAGCTCCTTGTCTTTTAGCTTGCTCAAATACTCAGATGCATCAACTCCAGATGTTTCTATTTGATTAAGGAGTTTATCCAGTTGAATATGGATGGCTACATCGATTGATACTGTAGCTGTAGGTAGCATATCTAATAGCAGTGTCTTCACCTTCTGAAATACTTTATTCTTCTTTTGTATGGCCATCTGTTTTTCTTGTTTGGCCTTTGCTTTGCACAGTTCACCAAAATCAATGAGTGCTTGCCCCTTTAATTTTGATATATCTAGATTGGGCAACACTATTGGTTTAGACAAATCAACTTTGAAACTATGCTTTTTCACTTTCTTTTCTTTACCTTTGGCCGTTTGGACCAAGACAATAGCTTGGGAGGCTTGCTAACCCTCAGTAGGTTTCTCGATAGAGGCAACACTTTGTTTAGTTTGTGTAGCCTTTATGGTGTCTTTTGGTGTCTCGGTACTGGGTGTCTCAGCTGCAACATTTTCAGTGCTCGAAGGTGCTTGTGAGATCTGTTCTAGAGTAGTATCTTCTCCTATTGTAGACTTGTGACCTTCGATGCCTTGTGCTGTATCCTGAGGAGTTTCGATATAGACAGGTTGATTGACTGGGGGATAAGGTTGAACTTGTTCTAAAATGGATTCACTAGATACAAGTTTTGCATATGCAGTGCCTTCTATCATTTCCTGCTTCGGTGCTTCTGTATCCATGACATCTTCATCTATTTGAATAGTGTCAGCAGGGTCTTGTTCAGTAGCATCAGGACCTTGCTCAGTGACATCAGGATCATGCTCGGTGACATCAATGGTTTCAACTGTAGTTTGTTCACCAGCATCCTTGATTTTTAAGATTTCCTTCCACTTTGCTTTTGTCTCATTTTCTATGTCAATATATAGCCCATTCATCAGTTTTAAGGCTCTTTGTTTGACAAGAAACTTTGAATTGTAGGTTGTCAGATGTTCCTTTATTTCAGCTACTGACATATCAGAAAAGAGATGGACTAGACTTCTTTCTCTGATTTGTTTCTCCGAGTCCATTGCATACTTCCACCTATTATCAATATGCAAGTAAAGTTCATTTGGAAGTGACTTTGCTAGTTCCAATGGAGCTAACCGAAACTTTAGAAGTGTGCAGATGATAGCTTCTTCAATTTGTCTCTTCTCATTATTATTTCTAGATTCATACTTGACATATCTAAATGAACCAAATCCTCCATATTCTTTCAGATTAGCACAGAAGTTTTCAACACTATGTATATTTACCTTCTTGCTCTTGACAATTTGGAATTTGTTTGCATCCTCAGATTTTGTATCACTAGACTCTTTTGCCAAAATGAGTCTCTGAGTAGATTTCTTGTATGTCTTTGTTACCTTGGGAGCAGTAACACTCTTTTGTTTCTTACTCGGTGATGTTGCAGATGCTCTTATGTTAGGTCTCTTTATTGGAGGAGTCGATAGGTCCTTTGAAGTGTCCTGTTTCTTTCTTTTTAACACTTTACCCTTAGGCAATTTGGTGCTCAGTGTTACAACTACCTCTTGAGCTTCTGATTCCTCTTCGGTGATGGCAAGAGTGCATTTGACAGGTGTAGAGGAAGAGTCTTCTTTGAATTTCTCTGACAATGCCTTAATCATCTTTGTTGCCTTTCTTGTAGCTTTGGGTACTACAATGCTCATTTTTACCTTTTCCTTTACTTCTTCATAGGTTCCATATCTTAGCTCGGTAGCATGCCTTGGTAATGTAAGAAATGCATCAATTTGTTGTTTTATAATGTCAAAGTCAATCTCATAACCCATAGGTGGCAAAGATCGAGTCCTTGGTTCCACAGAATTCACATAACAGTAATCGGTGTCAACTTCAAAACATATATCTTTTTGTATTTCTCTACTAGCTGGGGTGGGATTCGGTACCTATTATGCATTTTCTCTTGAAATTTACTGAAGTAATCATCCATGATATCATTGAAATTATCTCCTAACTTCTTGATGAAGTCATTAATCTGATGGGTGATTGGTTGATGTAGCTCCCAAACTACTTTACCGACTGATGGAAAGAATTTTTCAAAGTAGAAAAACATGCATACCAGTAGTGATCCGAACTTTAGAGTATTAGCCGAGTTTTTCTTCTTCAGCTTCCTGATTGTGTTCAAATTCTCAAACAAGTTCTTCAATAACACCTCACATAAGTCAATTTTCATTCCCTTTTTCACAATTTTATAAGCTAAGTCAACTACTGCGTAGGGTACATTGTTTTCCCTTGCCGATTGGAAGAAATAGTAACCAATTACTCTAATAGCAAACTTAAGTTCTACATCAGTGACATTGTTTAGTTTTAGTCCTTTGTAATCAGATTCTACTCCGGTTAAACTGATCAATTCCTTCTGTGATATCATCTTCTGGGCTCGGGCATGATCATAGATAGGGTAACCGGTAATCAGATGAATGATTTCCTTGGTTATCTTGAATGGTTGCTCTTCTAGCCACATGAAATCATCATGAACTCTGCTTAGAACAAACTTGACCCACTGGGGTTTGAACACATGAGGATAGGTTAGGGCTTCAGTTAATCCTTTGATTTTGATGTGTTCATACTTGCTGTTCAATTTACCATCGGTACATAGCTCATCATAGGTGTCTTTGATTTCAACATGACCGAGTTCTTCAACACGACATTTGGTGAAGAATCTCACATCTTCGACTAACAACACTCTATCCGGGATGAGTGAAAAGGCAGTTTTGTCATCCGGTTTGAAAGCAACTTTGGGAGTCAAAGAGTATTTTAGTGAGGGTTTCTCTACATTCTTGACAACTATGGGATCTTGGATCTTGGGCGCCACTTAAGATTTCAGGTAAAAACTAGTAAAGAGTCCTTAGGGTTTTAGGATTTCAAATGACAGACGCTTTATACTTAGCAGAAAATGGCAACTAGATAAGATTGGTAAACCAGCTTAACAATACATTGAGTTTTGATGTAAATACCTTGGATTTGCTTTGAATGAGGTTTTGATCTCCTTGGAATTGCTTACTCTGCTCTCTCAAAAACTTGGTAAGTGTAAATGATTGCAAAAATGCTTTTAAGTACACAAAATACCTTATCGGGCTCCATGTGGGTTAGGTCAAAAACATTAAATGCACTCAGTTCCTCTTTAACCGATTTACTCTCTTTTTTTCATTTTAACTGAGTAACCAAGCTTCCTTCATTTACTGACTTGACAGGCTTCCTGTATTCACCGACTTGACAGGTTTCCTGTAAAGTGTTTCAAAAGACTTTGATAGAATTTCAAACTTACTAATACATCTTAACTATGCAGATTTTGAATTTAGTACATAATAGAATAGGAACTGTTATGATTTTAACCTTCAGAGAATGCAGTCCCTTCATACCTGTACCGATTAATTTGGAATAGGTGCACCTAACTCAGTAGGTAAGGTGCTTTCTTTATTTGACACAATTTCCTTCTTTTTCCAAATCATCTGTAATTTTTCTTTTATTTCTTCAGTGTCTTTTCTAGGTTGATCTCTGCAATCTCCAGCCAAGAGTCCAACTTTGTGACAATGAAAACATGCCATACCAGGATTTCTCCATGATCTTCGGTTGTTCATTCCAGACCTTATAAAATAGTTAGCACTAATGTGTCCATATCTTCCACAACATTCACACCATATCCTTGTATTGTAATCCCATGGTACTGCTGCATATTGTCGATAAGGATTTGTGTAAGTTTGGCAACCTCTAGTGTTTGCTCGGTGTGCAGACCACATGTAGTTCTTTTTCTTAAACCAACACTTCTCGATACTATGTCCATATCTATTGTAGTTTCTACAAAACCCTTTGAATTTTGCCTTCTGATAATTGTTAACAGACTTTGTCCTACATTGATTAGATGTGTGACCATATTTATTGCAATTGTAACAATAACCATTGGACTTAGTGACATTCGGTTGCTTACCTTTTCTGATTTGGCATATGTTGGCAATGTGACCTTGATTTCCATAGTAGTTGCAAATAGGCTTCTTTCTTTTGATGTTATTCCTGTTTCTAGCTTGCTTTGATGATTCTCCTCTCTCGGTAGTATGAATTCCTTTCTCGGTAGAGTCTTTTCCTTTGTAACTGAGTCTTGCATCTCTATTGGGTCTTTTTGTATTCAGTTGCTCATCCAACATCTTTAATGCTTCATAACTCTTCTTCAGTGTTTCTTTGGATTTCTTCTCTGTTTCAAGTTCATCGGTCAACCTTGATACTTCAAGTCTCAATGCTTGGTTCTCATCATTCTTCAAAATTGCTTCATGATATGCATAACCTAGTTGATCTGATAGGTTTTGTTGAATTCCAGTCAACCTTGAGATTTCATCATTCTTATCAGACACTAAGACTTCAAGTTGTTGTTTCTCTCTTTCTAGATCTCTTACTTTATCCTTAGCTATTCTTAATGCATCTAGATTTTTAGTCATCTGTGTGCTGAAATGTTCATGTTCTCTTTTCATTGCTTTTAGTTGATCAGCCAGTGCTTTGTTCTTTTCTTTCAATACTCCAATCATTTCTTCAGTTTCTTCAGATATACTATTCTCAGATGATGTCTCAATTTGTTCCACTAACTCTTGAGATTCTTGCAAATCATCAGATAATCTTCTTCTTACTTTCAGAGATTTTTGCATTTGCCTTTGCATGTCTGCAATCACTTGATTAGCATGATCCAGCTCTTGTTGCAGATACACAATCCTCTGAGATTGTTTATAGCCTTCCATTGATAAGATCTTTCTCTTTAGGTAGTTAAACCCTTTTCCAAGATTAAAGCTCTGATACCAATTGTTAGGCCCAATATGGAAAGCTAATGTACTGAGAGGGGAGGGGTGAATCAGTACTCCAAAACATTTCTTCAACAATATCTTTACTGTTATGCATAAACCGAATAGTGCAGTAACATAAAATAAAGCTAAAACAAATAGATAACAATCATACATGATTCACTCCATAACACATATATTTTGGTTACGCAGAAACTCTTGGTTAGAGAGAAAAACTGAGGTGGGGATGTCACCCATAACTTCACTACTGCAATAATAAAGAGTACTCGGTTAGAGCTACATGTTTAGCTATTTCTGATAGCATACCCTGTTAGGAGTAATAAGATCTGTTAGATCTACCTTGCTAAAGGATTTTACAACACTTAATCTAAATTTTGCACCTAGTTAGAGGCTTTACAATTTATAGACTTGATTTGAGTCTTTTACCCTGTTAAAGGTTTCTCTTTCAACTTCACAATATTACAGTAAAATCATTACAAATATCTGCAACTTTACATCTAAAATGTTATAGCAGATTCTATGTGCTCAGAATAGATTACCTTGCTTATAGCATACCTCGGTAACCCATATAGTAACTCGGTAAACTCTTCTGTTTACTCTATTCTTCGACTGTTCTCTGAAAACCTTCTTGGTGACCTCTGTGTCTCTGTAACAGTCTTCTTACACTCATACATACACCCTTAACTCATGCTGTATAAATAGATCTCTTAAGATGGTGATCCAATTCATTGCTTCGATCTTACAAACATGATTTATAACCATGTAAAATATTTCATTGGTTAGATGACCTTGAAATCATACACAATCTTCTAGTGCAATTTCCAATGTGATAACGGTTATATGTGCCTCGATCTTGTAACACATTTTCATATGCATGTCCAGGTTCAATGAATCTAGTAACACGTTTCACTTGGTGTATATCAACTTGGTGTGTCATCTTTGCTACTCGGTAGACATGAAAAGATACTCGATAGACAGCTCGGTGTATACTACGGTCTGTGACTGCTTTCTTCTGTAACCGACTAGACTGTGCATACCGATTAAATATTTCGGTAATAGTAACCGACTAGAGTATATAGTATAAGTTTGACATAAAACTAATGACAATTTGATAAGTAATAATAGATAGTTCTACTGAAATGATGAGATCAAAGAAACTGGGGAAGGTTTCATTGATAGGACTTTTCGAGAAAAGAAAGGTGTCAAAGAGATACTAAAGTTATTGGCCGACAGTGACAGTTTCATCGAAAGACAAAAGGTCGATAAAACATAAGAGATTTTCATCGATAACATGCCATTGGTAAAAACAGAAGGTCGGAGGAAGATATTCTTCTTTCACCGACATAAGGAATTTCATCGATGCCAATGCAAAATCTGGATAATGAGGAACCATTATTGATAAACTTAAAGATCAATAAGACGGTTGTGGAACGTAGCGACAAAAGGATCCCTATCAAAAATAGGGTTTCGATGAACTGATGGAGCATTACATAGACATGAACACGTAAGGTAAAGATTTTGATGAAAATGAGGAGATCGATGAAACCACAAGGCTCATTAATGATAATGATGGTTTCATCGAAACAAAGGTAACATCGATGAAACATGACATTTTAGAGGAAGATAAAGTGATGCCACCAAAGTGTATGACTCTAAGAAATTATGAAAATGAGAAAAGGCATATATACCTTCAGATAAATGAAGAGATGGATTAAAAATGATTTAAGCCCATATTCAAGGATGAAAGATCAGTAAACTTCAAGAGACTAATAAGAATATATATGTATATATATATATATACATATATATATGTATATATATGTATATATATATATACATATCTATATATATGTAGATGTATATATATGTATATATATATACATATATATATATACATCTACATATATATAGATATGTATATATATATATACATATATATACATATATATATGTATATATATATATATACATATATATATATACATATATATATATAAGAATATATATAAATATATATATACATAAGAATATATATGTATATATATATGTATGTATATATATGTATATATATATATATATAATAAAAATAAAAATAAAAATATATCAAAAAATATATATATATATAAGTATATATAAATGTATATATATAAATATGAATATATATGACTATATATATATACCTATAAATGTGAATCAAGGATCTAACTTAATATAGGTGTTAAGATATATATATATATATATATATATATATATATATATATATATATATATATATATATATATATATATATATATATATATATATATATATATATATATAAAGAGAAAATTATTACATGTGTTGAGAGTGCTTAATTCATGAAATGGTCCTGGGCTGCAAGAATGTGAGATAAAACCTGCATATATATATATATATATATATATATATATATATACATACTGTAGACACCTAAAAATGGTCAACACTTGCGAAGTCATACTTTAACATTTGCGCATTGCCTCATTTTAGGTTTTTGCATCGCATTAACATTTCTCCTATGTCACGCACTTGGTCTTTATCATTTGCAAGCATCGAGTCATTCTTCTACATTCTTCATTCATCTCGCTCTCGAATTAGGTCTTGTCGACAACAATCTTCAGTCATGATTTTGGTCGATCTTTGTCCTTGTCAATCTTGTCATATTGCAATCGATTTGTCATCGATCCTTGTCCTTTTTCAATCATGTCAATCTGGTCAATTTGTCATTGATTTTTGTCAACCAATCTCAATCAAATCATTTATCAACACTGGTCATTTATCAATCCAAAATCAAATCAAATCGAGTCAATTATCTTTCAAGACCTAATTTGCCTTCTAAGGTTTCATGATTTAGTCATTTAACCTTGCTTATAATTTTCTTCCTTACAATTAAATATTCATTTAATTGGCTAATTATTCCTCTCTTTGTGAATTAATTAATAAATGAAAAAATTATTGATTAATTCACTAATTTCTAATTTCATTATTTCCTAATTCCTAATTTTCCTAATTCCTATTTTCTAATTTTCTAATTCAAAATCCACCTAATTATCTTGTCTCTAGTTCTCCCTATTTGTGTGCTTCATGCGTCATACTCTTGACATGGCAATTTGTCATAGAGTTTTGTCTTGACATAGATGTTGCATAGGAGATGGAGGGATATAGGGACCTAGAATGGATGGAAGCGATGATGGGGAAGGTGGACATTTGGATTTTGACTTTGAAGGGATACCAACGCCTTGAGTGATTTTATTGAGGCCATGACCCTTAATATTTTCTTTGACATGAAGGGATTCTTTCTTATGAAGGTCTACTCATTTAACATTAACTGGTGAACCTGACATGAATACTAACCTTCTAACCCTTTTACTGTGTTTTGGAGTGCTTCTAAGTTGATTTGCAGGTCAAAAACTCAAAAACATGGCCGTGCAGGGTATTCTGGAGACTTCTGCGCTTGTGTGAAGCATCTTGCGCCTGTGTTGAAGAGTCTTGCACCTGTGTCAAGACATTCTATGCTTGTGTCAGACATCTTGTGCCTGTGTCCTGACTTCTGCGCCTGTGTAAAGTCCAGATCAGAGGTGAAAAATGCAGTTTTTACTTGAAAATTTTTATATGTTTTAGTAAATTGCAATTTTGAGGGTCTTTGGTGCATTTGTGGACAAATATGGTGCCTGAAAACATGATGAGACATCATTGATGTTTTTGAAATTTGGTTCTAGATTATTTGAATACCTTTCCAATGCATCAAACGGTTTGTAATTCGGAGCTAGGATGAGAAAGTTATGCCTTCTCAAAGTAGACTGAAATTTTGATAGTTTTCAGAAATCAAATCATCTGTGCTTTGGATTTTGGGTACTAATTATTTGTGCAGGATCTTGGCATACGCATGACAAAGACTAAAAATCAAACTACTAACATGTGTTATGCAGATTCGATGGTCAAAGACAACAAATCAAACTTCTGACATGTGTTTTGCAGGTTGCCTTGGAGAAACAACCAAATCGTGTGTTTGAGATTTTTAATTAGGCATTTAGTGATTTATAAATAGGTGGAAATGAACCTTTGTTTGCTTTGATTGTTAAGTATGACATTGGAGTAGGAGAGTATGCTCTCATCCTTCTTAGGGTGATCAGAAATCCAGATCTTCGGTACCATACTTGTGTTGTTGATTGTTTATCTCCATTAGAGGGCCTGCCTTCCCGACCACTTTGCTTTAGCAAGCGAGTGATAATCGTGAGAAGGGGATGACCCAAAGTGAGTACGGCTAGAATTCCTTGGCATTCTAACTCACTATAAACAAATACCTGATGAGCGAAAGCTTTGAAGGAAGTGTTACGTGGGAATTGCAGTTACTTGGGAAGTGATGCCCCTTGAAACTCTTTCTCATATCAACATCTAAGTAGGGCCTCTTGGTCTAAATCGTGCTTGCGTGACTACATTTGTTTGGTATCTTGATGGGCTTAATGTCTTAATCATGCTTGCATGACATCAAGGAGTAATGCTTAACAGAAATCCTTACTACATATCTTGTTTTTAGAAGCCAAAAACCCTTCTAGTTGCTTGAGAAGGACAAATTCGGATACTTGGAAGAGATACTAAGTTTGCCATGGGGAGATTCCATGGGGACTGATGCTTGGCTGCCCTGAGAAGTGAGTGCCGTGGAGGGGAGCCCGTGGGGTCAAGCATCTATGTATTCTCCTTGAATCCCATAATGAGTCTACCTCTCAAGTACCTAATGTCTTTGCCTACCCTAAGGAATGTGGAAATGAGCATGATTGCCTTGAGTCTAAGTTGCAATATCTTGTATTCTTTGATTGTCAAAAGTTGAATACCATTTCAAGAGAAAACACATTGATATAACATAAGATCAAACACAAGAGACATTCATCCAACAAACATTCAACAAGGTTTGAAACACACCTTCAAGCATGGTTATCCAACATTGTTCAAAATCTTGTCTTAACATTCATGTCACTTACATTTAGGTTCATCCTAGGTTGCATTTTTCAAAGTCATTGTCAAGTATCAAGGTTAGGTTTCACCTAAGTCATACTTCTTTTGCATAAAAGTCATCCATTTGCATATATCTTCTTGCATAAGAGTAATATCATTTCATAATTAAACTTTAGGTTTCATCTTAGGTTGACATTGTCATATCATATTAAGATCATTTGCATACTAAATTGTCTTTTTGCATATAGTATCAAACCTAGGTCTTGTCATACTTGAGCAATCCAAATCTTTGATAAACCCTAAGTCATTGTTAAGAAGTCTAGACCTTATCAAAGTCCTTTGTCCTTTTGTCATCAATATCATTTCGTCAAACCTAGCTTAGTATCCAAGCATATAGGGGAGACATTGTCATTTTGTCCTTTGTCCATTAAGTCCTTTTGTCCTTTGAGGTCTAGACATCATTTCAATTTCCTAAGGGTCTCTTTTAGATTTGCATTCAAAAGTTTGTCAAAATCTTCAAAAACAACCAAAAACATAGGTTGCATTCTCATTTATTAAGTTTGCATTTAGTTACATATCATATATTGTCTTTGAAAAATTCCAAAAAAAAAATTGCATTTGCATAAGTGACATGCCAGTTGAGACAAGATCAAGATCTAAGAAGATGAGTGAATCAATGTATCAATCCATGGATAACATAGTAAATTCGCAGTGTCAAACTAGTCAAACAGTGCAAGTTGAAGGTTCATCAAACACATCTCTACCACCATATGGAATGGTTCAACTTGGACCACCTCCATTATATGAACCAGTATTTGTACCCATGAAACCAGGACATGGGAGTGTTCCACCAACTCCAAGAGGAAGTGCACCTTTTAATTGGGATCAACCAAATTTGCAACATGATATTCAAACTCAAACACTGTATGAAGACCAAACTCTTTCACAAGGATTCGGTTCAGACCAAGGTATTCGACAAGAAATGAATCCAAATGTCCAACTAGATTCTTCATCTGATTCTGATGCTTCTGATGAGGTTGACATGTTCCTTCAAGATCCAAAGGTAATAAAAAGGATGGATAAATTCCTGAGCAAAGTCTTTAAAACGTATCCTCAAAAGTATCTTCACATGATGAGTGATATGGTTCCCTTAAATGAACCAATTAATGTGCAAACACAACAAGGCAGTGAGCCATTAAGTTTCTTTTCGCATCTCAATAAAGAAAATGTGCAACAAGAGCTTCAACCTACATTGATGAGTAAACGTGCATCAAAGGCATTGACAGTGACTATTCCGCAAAAGTCGCTGTTTGAGACGATAAATAATCCATTATTCAATACAACGCTTGCAATACAAGATCAAATGAAGACTATGCAAATATCGACAACGGTTCCTCAACAAGAAGTGGTTCCTCATATGCATAAAATTGGATCAACATCCAAGATACAAGAAAGTTTCACAACTGGAATGCCTAATGTCAATAATGTCCAAAGCAATTCCATGATGCAACAAAGTTCTTATGTATCTTTGTCAAACACTATTGCGACAGATCCTTCGATAATGGCTACACAAAGAGCTATAGATAGTGGTGTGCACCATCAGCAATTGTTGCAACAATTGGGTAATACGCAAAAGGTACGATCAAATGTGCAAACAAATGAAGTGCAACAACAACAATGTCGCATTCGACAAGAAATTGCAGCGCCGTTGGCACCATTACAAGTTAACACAAACTTGCAACCATCACAAGGGATTGGACAAACAACACAACAAGTTAATGTAAGTGCTATACCCCATCCTAAGGAGAAGCAACGAAAATCATCTAAACAAGCTTTTTTACAAATGATTGGATATACACCGCGATAACAATTGGCACAAAGTCAACAAATCCCAATTCATCAACACCAACAATATGTGCCACAATATGTTCCAAGACAAACAAGTTATCCTACTTCACAACCGCAAGTGGCGCCTATGCAATATCAACAGCCTACTCAATTGCAATATCAACCTAGGCTCCAAGAAGCACAACAACAAAGTCAATATCAAGGCATAGCACAACCCCAACAACAAGAGAAGTACCAAGAACTTTATATGCAGGAAACGCCAAAAACGGCCATTGCGGAGTATCAACAGCCAATCGGAAATGCGATATATCAACAAAGACTACCAACTAGGATTATTGATGAACCTCTACAATCTGATACAATTGCGCAACAACTTGAGATGTTGCGACGAAAAGTTGACGCATTAGAAATTAAAGGAACAAAGAAGTTGTATACAGATCAAGATTTATGTCCTAATCCCTTTGACAAGAGTGTATACATGCCTCCATTCCCTAAGCATTTTGAGGCACCCCACTTTGAGAAATATAGAGGGAATGGCAATCCAAGAGATCATATTCGAGCATTTTACGTGGCATGCACAGAAATAAACTATGAGGACACATATTTAATGCGATTATTTGCAAGAAGTCTCACTAGACAAGCTATGGATTGGTATTCTCATCTACCAGGAAATATAAAGACTTGGTCAGAACTGGCGCAGAAGTTTATATCTCATTTCGCGTTCAACATCGACAGTGATGTGACTATGTCAGATTTATGCAATACCAAACAAAAGCAAGGTGAACCATTAGTGACCTTTTTGCAACGATGGCGAAGTTTGTATAGTCGTTCTTCTCTCGATATACCTGAAGAACAACAAGTGAATCTGTTTATCCAGAATCTAGTCCCAGAAATGATGTATGAGCTAAAATTGAAAAGTCCTAGTACTATAGAAAAAATCATTAAGAAAGGAATGAATATTGAAGCAGCTCTTGTAGTTAAAGGAATTATCAAGCTCAATAAGGACAATGACAACACAAATTATTCAGGGGATAGAAACAGATTTTGGTATAAGAACAAGAACGTCACTAATGATGGTGTTGTTGATGCGAGAGTGGTGAATGCAAATCAACCCCCATTCACAATCAAGAAGTTGAGTGTTCCTAACATGTTGACTGTGGAACAAAATCAAGCACCTAGGAACAATGTTGTTCAACAGTCGCAATATCAACAGCATGCTCAACAACCACAATATAGTCAACAATAGGTTCCACAATAGCATGCTCAACAATCTACTCAGCAGCAAGTCCAACAACAAAATCAACAACGCAGACCCTTCCGATCGCGGGACGGGCCTCCTCGACAGTTTACACCATTGGGAGAGCCTATCGAATCAGTCATGAAGCAATTAATACAAGCGAAGTTTAGCAAACTACCAGATATTAAGGCAGAACCACCGGTAAAACCGCATTGGTGGAATGATAATGCGTACTGTGAATACCATCGGTCTAAAGGACATAAAACTGCTTCATGTTTTCAATTAAAACATATGATTCAAGATTTATTGGAACAAGGAGTAATTGAGATAGATCCAACCCATCTAACCTCTAATACTGATCATACTATTTTCAAAACTCCTTTGCTTGATCATGACAAGGGTAAAGCGTCTTCTTCCAATTCTGCTCAAATGGCTAATTATGCAAATACCGGTTATCACAATGTCATTAATTGTTTTCATGCGTCAAATGAGTATGTGTCCACCTTGCGGATAAAAGGACAAGATCCTTCTTGTGCGGTCACCACTCGTCGGTCTAAAATAGTCGTGAAAGGAGCTCCTGCCGCTCCTCCCAAACCAACTCCTGCAAGTCGGTATAATCTTTTGGATCATCTAGGAAAAACACCTGCACAAATATCCATTCTAGAGTTGTTGAAAATGTCTCCCATGCATCGTGCAGTCCTAGATAAAGCTTTGACTGAGTCAACTGTCCTGACAGATATTGATGTTGACCAATTTCAAGTGCGGATTGGACATTTAGCCATTTCCCAAAGTGTCGCATTTTCCGATGGTGATATCTCACCTGACAAGCTTCCCCATAATGACCCTTTGCACCTAGAAGTCTTTGTCCACAATTGCAAAATCCGGTGAGTCCTGATAGATGGCGGAGCAGGTCTTAATATCTGCACCTTAAGAGTGGTCATTGGCCTTGGATATTCAGAAAATGACATAGATGCTTCCAAAAGGATAACAATCAAAGCCTATGATGATGCTGAACGCCCATCCAAAGGGATAATTGTATTGCCCATCAGAGTTGGTCCAGTGACGGAAAACACTTTCCTACAAGTCCTAGACCTTGATCTCCCTTATAATATGATCCTTGGCCGCCCGTGGATCCATGCCATGAAAGCAGTTCCGTCCACTTATCATCAATTTCTAAAATATCCTTACAACGGAACTGAGATAACCATTCCAGGAGACCCTAATCCATTCCAGTTCTGTGCTACCCTAAAAGATACTCCTCAGCGGCAAATACCAGTCAATAGAGAGGCCAAATCAGATAGTTATGTGGATCCCAATGCATTATTGGATGCTGTCAAAGGAAAACTGAAGATACAAGACCAAGAGTGTGGAGAATATTCAATGGACCAAACATTCCTCATTGGAAATTTGCCAATGTCTCCAAAATCATATGGAAAACCGCATTTATTGCAAAAGGAACCCAAGGTCGTTATTCAATATCAGCCTTCTACTACATTTGCAAGATGGGGGGAACTTGACAAAGAAACTATAGATGATGATGTCATAGATTGGCTCTATAAGGATCCGACTGAAACTCCACCTGTCAAGTTGCCAGTGGAATTATATGGCAAAGGATTTACTATGTTGCAGAAGAAAGGATATGATGGTTGTAGTGGCTTAGGCTTGAAAAACAAGGGAAGGCTAGAACCCATTATACCTGAGAGGCGACCCCCAACTTTAGGGTTAGGCTTTGTACCGTTACGAATTGGATCCACATCTACCAAAAGGTCCACGTGTCGAAAAGGGCATGATTATGACGATGAAATAACACCTGAGGCTACCCAACCCGAGACTGATTCTAATGAATGGGAGTGGAGTTCTTTTTCTTCCAGCTCCTATACCCTGGACAATATCTTCATTGACCCTAATAACTTGCCTATGGAGGATAAACATGAAATAACTCCTCTTCCTAAAACCTATCCTCATGCTTGGATCGAGTCATTTTGGGATCCCAGCTCCGAATCCGACACAAGCAGTTCGGATAGTGACACCACCGACATTCACATTTTTACCATATCAGCCCTCTCTATCCTTACAATCGATGATGACATGCCCCTCATATATCCCCAACTTATCCAATATGACCAACAAGAACCGCTCACGTTGGATTGTTTTCAGAATGATGAAGCAATTGCAGAGTTCTTGGGACTACGGGAAGGTATACCACAAGGCGACCATAAGGCAGGCTTTGCTATTGACCTGGATTCAACAACATATTTTGGGGAGTCAACTCCCTCTTCCAGTCATGAAAAAGAAAAAGAAAAAGAAAAAAATCAAAAGAATAGATCTTTGAGTGAAAACCGTAAGGCGCTCTCTGATCGTACAAAAGTAAAAATAAAAGACGTACCTGCGGGTGAAAACCTTTCTGAGGCGCCCAAAGGTGGAAGAGTGGACGTACCCCTATCAATTCAGGACAAATCCACATTGTTGGTAGAGATGACCGAGGAAATCAATTTGGGTACACCTGATAACCCTAGGGTCATTCACTTTGCTGCCTCCTTGTCAAAACAAGAGAAGATTGATTTTATTAATTTCTTTCTGGAGAAGAAGATCACCTTTGCGTGGTCTTATGCAGATATGCCTGGCCTCGATCCAGAGTTAGTCCTTCATCATTTGCCACTGAAACCAGGTGCTAAACCTGTCAAACAAAAACTTAGAAAAATGCATCCTCAAGTGGCACTTTTGGTTAAAGTGGAATTGAAAAAATTGCTCGATGTGGGCTTCATCAGACCTATTGATTATGCAGACTGGATTTCAAATCTAGTACCAGTTAGCAAAGTAACTGGGGGCATCCGCATCTGCACAGATTTTAGGGACCTGAATAAAGCATGCCCTAAGGATGATTTTCCATTGCCAAACATAGACATCATAGTGGACATGACGGCTGGATATGAGATGCTTTCACTAATGGATGGTTTCTCCGGCTACAATCAAATCCGTATTGCACCTGAAGATCAGCATAAGACTGCATTCACCTGTGCTTGGGGCACCTATTGTTGGAATGTGATGCCCTTCGGTCTGAAAAATGCCAGTGCAACATATCAAAGAGCAATGACGACAATCTTTCATGATTTTATGCATACTTTGATGGAGGATTATGTGGATGACTTGTTATGCAAATCTGTCACCAGAGATAGTCATCTAGCCATCTTGGGCCCAATCTTTGACAGAATGGAGACCTACAAACTCAGGCTTAATCCAAAAAAGTGTGTCTTTGGTGTTACAGCTGGAAAATTGCTCGGATACATTGTTTCTCACCGAGGCATTGAGGTCGATCCCGCCAAGGTCAAAGCAATAATGGATATGCCTCCACCTTCAAACCTCCGGCAATTAAGAAGTCTACAAGGAAAGCTTCAGTCAATCCATCGCTTTATAGCTCAGTTGGCCGACAAATGTCATCCATTCCAACATTTACTGCACAAAGGTGTCGCTTTTAAATGGACTGAGCAATGTCAATCAGCCTTTCAAGCTCTTAAAGACTATTTGTTGTCGCCAACTATCCTAATGCCTCCTATCGAAGGCAAGCCATTCTTATTGTACATCTCTGCAACTGAAACAGCATTAGGAGTTCTTTTGGCTCAACAAGATGAGAATGGCAAAGAAAGAGCTATTTACTATATCAGCCGGACACTGGTAGGCTATGAGCTAAATTATTCCACTATTGAAAGGGCATGCTTA
The DNA here is from genome assembly GCF_030272615.1 of Cryptomeria japonica. NCBI lineage: Eukaryota > Viridiplantae > Streptophyta > Pinopsida > Cupressales > Cupressaceae > Cryptomeria > Cryptomeria japonica. Next base: position 420,902,167 of record NC_081405.1, on the reverse strand, counting down.
GCAGTGGTATTTGCAACACAAAAGCTCTGACATTATATGCTAAGCCATCAAACATTGCTGATTGCCAAAATTGATCCTTTAAAATATTTGCTTAGCCGAGCAGCTTTAACAGGTCACCTAGCAAAATGGGTCATGATTCTCAGTGAATTTGACATTGAGTATATGGAGCGAAAGGCGATAAAAGGACAAGTCATAGCAGATCAACTAGCAGATGCTCCTATTTTAGACGATCATCCCATGTTGACTGATTTCCTAGATGAATCAGTCTTTGCTCTCACACCATCCAATGAATGGAAGTTATACTTTGATGGGTCCCACACCAAGTTCGGATCTGGCGCAGGCATTTTGTTTGTCACTCCTCAAGGTGATGCTATTCCAAAGTCATACAGAATAACTTTCCAATGTACCAATAACATTGTAGAGTACGAAGCATTGGTTACAGGACTCCGAGTGGCAGTCCACTGGAATATCAAGCATTTGCAAGTCTATGGAGATTCTCAATTAGTCATCCGACAAGTCAATGATGACTATGAGACAAAGGATGAAAAGCTTATTCCTTATAAGCACATGGTAGACTTCTTCAAGACCAAATTCACAGCTATCCATTTCAGTCAAGTGCCAAGAATACAAAACAAGTCGGCAGATGCAATGGCTATGATTGCTTCCATGATAAATATGCCTCATAATATGGACAAGTGTGAATTCCTAGTCGAACAATTGCTAGTCCCCTCTTTTGACATTCCGACTGCTGATGTGATGTGCGTTCTTGTTGGTCCCAATTCCCCTTGGTATAATGATATATATCAGTATTTGAAATCTCAGACCTTACCACCTAACCTTTCCGCTAACCAACGTCGAGCCTTTATTCGACAAACAGCCAAATATGTCATCATCGCTGACACCCTTTACCGCTGTTCTTTTGACCATACCCTCCTCAGGTGTTTGGATTCTGACGAAGCACAAACGGCTTTACACGAGGTTCACGATGGTATATGTGGGGGCCATTTCAATGGTCTTAGCTTAGCCAAAAAGTTGATTCGTGCTGGGTATTATTGGCCCACTTTGGAGAAGGATGTTCATGAATTTGTTAAAAAGTGCTACAAGTGCCAGATTCATGGAGATTATATTCATGCACCAGCTCAAGAGCTTCATTCTGTTATATCTCCATGGCCCTTTTCTCAGTGGGGATTGGATCTTATCGGCAAGATTCAGCCAACATCTGCAAATGGACACAAGTTCATTATTACAGCTACAGAATATTTTACAAAATGGATTGAAGCCATCCCCATGACCTATATCACTGGTGTCCAAATTTCAAAATTTTTGCTAAATTATATCATATGCAGATATGGGGTTCCCCTTGCCATAGTCACAGATAATGGTCGACCCTTCAAGAATAAAGATGTTAAAGAACTTTGTGAAAAATTTCATATTCAACACCGTTTTTCTAGCCCATACTATCCACAGGGTAACGGTCAAGCTGAAGCATCAAATAAAACCATTATCAAGATCCTGAAGAAAGTTGTCAATGACGCTGGTCGAGATTGGCACGTACAGTTAAATCCAGCACTATGGGCCTATCGCACTTCTATCCGCACACCTACTGGCGCAACACCTTATTCCTTGGTGTATGGTGCGGAAGCCATTTTACCTTTGGAAGTTGAGATTCCTTCCTTGAGAGTTTCCTTGCAACACCTGATTGATGATGAGACACACAAAGTCTCTCGGCTGCATCAGCTTGAGATGTTAGATGAAAAACGTCAGACAACTCTGACACATTTGCAAGCATACCAAAACCGTCTCCGTCGCTCTTATAATAAGAAGGTCAAAGGGTGACACTTCGAAGTGGGAGACCTAGTTTTAAAGGCAAATCCCAAGAATGCACAGTCTACTGACGTCATCAAGGGCAAGTTTGAACCCAATTGGGTTGGGCCTTTCATAGTAACTGCAGCCTATGGCTCGGGGGCATATCAGCTTGCGACTCTCGAAGGTGAACCTCTGTCTGATCCTATTAATAGCATGCATCTTCGCAAGTACTGGGCATAGTTTTCTGTCAGATATTTCTTCAAATATGATCCTGAAAAAATACAAAAAAAATGAAAAAAGCAAAAAAACAAAAAAAAAATGATTCGCCCTCTAGTGAAAACCTGGCAAACAGGCGCTTTGGGCAAGTACCATGGTGAAAACCTAGCAATCAGGCGCCATGAGTAATGAGATTATTGCTCTGTCATCTATCATGACTTCTAGATATTCTTTCATTTGACCACTTTATCATGCCTATCTCGATCTCGACCTAATGTTTTATTCCAAGTCTGTTATTGGTCAACATCGTTGTCTTGTCTACTCTAGTTTCTTGTACATATGTGTTGGTCCTAGTCTATGTGTCTTTCAAATGCGCATTAGGTGCCTTCCCCTTGTCATGATCGGTCACTGGAGCTTTTGAATCGAAAAAGTCCTGAAAAAAGTCAAAAAAATCAAAAAATGTCCTGAAAAAAGTCATAAAAATCAAAAAATGTCCTTAAAAAAGTCATAAAAATCGAAAAATGTCCTGAAAAAAGTCATAAAAATTGAAAAATGTCCTAAAAAATCTCATAAAAATTGAAAAATGTCATGAAAAAAGTCATAAAAATTGAAAAATGTCATGAAAAAATTCATAAAAAACTGAAAAATGTCCTGAAAAAAACCCCCTAAAAAGTCAAATAAAGTCCTGAAAAAATTTCAAAAAAAAAAAAATTGTAAAAACTCGAAAAGAAAAAACAAAAACACGCATTTTTGCAATAAAGTATTCCCTTTATGCATAGACAAATCACTGAGCATTCCTCCAACGACTCGTAATCAAACATTGTGCTTTAATGAAATCATGCGCTTAAACAGATGAACTTTTTCAATCAAATTAGACATTCTAACCTGATCAAAATTGTCGTATCAATTGAATATCAGCATCCAAATCATTTGTCCTTTGTCACTTCTATCATGGGTCTTATATAGGGTGTGGTATACTCGAAACCAGACTGTGTCCTGTCTTAGATGGGGTATCACATGTCCTAAAACCAGACAGCATGATCGTCCTATCAGTACTCTCAACTTTTGACAACGAAGATCAAGATGTTTGTTTGATTTTGTTTGAGTTTGTGCATCTTATCTCTTTATTGATTTAGCTTCAATCATGTTCCTATGTCGCTCGATGATGTCACTGAGTGATTTAGAGTGATCGGGATGGTTCATGATACTTTTCTTTTTTGATTGTGATTGTCGTTTGTCTATGCTGTGTCTGTCTTACGCAAATCGGGTTGCATTTCAGCTCTGGCCTTCAATGCCATGATGCTACGCATCCATTTTGCTAAATAAAAATAAAGGTTCTCACCTACAAAGTGCATTACTGAAAGCAAGTTTTCATCATCTCTAACTGTCTTCTGTCTCATTTCTTCTTACTAACACTTCTTCCGTCAGTTCGGTCTAGTGCTTCGATATTCGAACACATATACTGCATCCTGCATCCATTTGGTTAGTACATTTGCATTTGTATCAAGCATTTTGTCCATTTCATTTCATAAATACATCAAAAATCCATAAAAATACATCCATACATGTTCATACACCAGTACATAAGTCATCCATACATGCAAAAAAACCATAAGTCATAACACATTGCATCCCATCATATCGATGCATCACATATCACAATCATGTTGGAGTACAAAATCGGACTGTCTGTCCTAAGTATGGCCCACAGGCTGCCTACAAAATGTCAAACTACATCATGTCCATTGTCTGTCATAAGGAGTACGTGCCTCTATCCTCCTCATCCCCGCAATGTCCCATAAGCCACCCCAAGGTGATCCGTCGTTGGAATGTTCGCCATTTGTCTGCAAGTGTCCTTGTCCAGAGCAACAAATTCTCCTCTTTGGCTAGTCAAAATGAGCTATTTTCACCCTCTTGGTCTCCTTTATAGCTCTCTGTCATTGCATAGATGGACGTGCATCCTCTCCATCTTATGTTGGTCGCGGTCTTGTGCACCTTAAATTGCTTGTCCTTCATGCATCTGATCTCCGATTGTCAGTCTGTTCGATCTTATCATTCTTATCGATCAATTGGCCTCTTTTCCGCATGTTTCCGGCCAATTCCTCGAGGGGGCATGCATATGTCATTATTATTGTCTGGGGCATTTTCATTATTGTTCTTTGAAACAACGCTTAAAATCGCATTGTCTCAAAGAGGGGCAAAATGTAGACACCTAAAAATGGTCAACACTTGCGAAGTCATACTTTAACATTTGCGCATTGCCTCATTTTAGGTTTTTGCATCGCATTAACATTTCTCCTATGTCACGCACTTGGTCTTTATCATTTGCGAGCATCGAGTCATTCTTCTACATTCTTCATTCATCTCGCTCTCGAATTAGGTCTTGTCGACAACAATCTTCAGTCATGATTTTGGTCGATCTTTGTCCTTGTCAATCTTGTCATATTGCAATCGATTTGTCATCGATCCTTGTCCTTTTTCAATCATGTCAATCTGGTCAATTTGTCATTGATTTTTGTCAACCAATCTCAATCAAATCATTTATCAACACTGGTCATTTATCAATCCAAAATCAAATCAAATCGAGTCAATTATCTTTCAAGACCTAATTTGCCTTCTAAGGTTTCATGATTTAGTCATTTAACCTTGCTTATAATTTTCTTCCTTACAATTAAATATTCATTTAATTGGCTAATTATTCCTCTCTTTGTGAATTAATTAATAAATGAAAAAATTATTGATTAATTCACTAATTTCTAATTTCATTATTTCCTAATTCCTAATTTTCCTAATTCCTATTTTCTAATTTTCTAATTCAAAATCCACCTAATTATCTTGTCTCTAGTTCTCCCTATTTGTGTGCTTCATGTGTCATACTCTTGACATGGCAATTTGTCATAGAGTTTTGTCTTGACATAGAAATTTGTCATAGAATTTGTCTTGACATGGAAATTTGTCATAAAATCTGTCATAAAATTGTCACAAGCCTCTTTGCATAGCAACATGTCATAACTTTGCTATTATTGATTTGAATTTCTATTCGAATCATTATCATGCTAATTTGTCCATTTCTCCAATTTCTCTATAAATTGGATGATTTTCTTCACTCAAATCCCTTGATCCTTGACCCTTGAATCGGAATTTTCTATCAAACTATCGAACTTATGCTTCTAGTACTCTTGAACTTTTCATCAAATCTTGCTTTCAATTGTGTGTGTACTTGTAGGTGAGATCCACAAACCCATTGAAGAGGAAAGAACAACAATGGAGCCGCATGGAAGGAGTGTTCAATTTTACATCTGGTTTGCGTAATATTTTCATCTTTGAATGCTTTGTTTCCATACCTCTATTGAGTGTGCTTAGAATTAGGTTCATTTCAATGAATGTTCTTTTGATTGAGTGATTCATGTCTTGTGTTTTGATTGATCTACTTATCTTGTGATGATTCCTAATTTCTATGCTACACATACATATATATATATACATATATACACATATATACATATATATGTATATATGTGTGTATATATATATATATATACATATATGTGTGTGTGTGTGTGTATACATATATACATATATATATGCCGATGAGAGGCTGAATATGAGGATGGGTGACTAAATCAAGGTGAGGGTCTGATAATGAATGTTCCCAGATAAGTATATACAAAAATATTAGATGAGGGGCCTCTCCTTGGGATAAAGGATGGAAAACTAAATGGGTATGAAGGAGAGGAATAAAAATATATGATTGAGATTTGTGTTTTAACGATTATATCCGACCATGGATTGAGCCTAACTACCCAAGTTAAAGTTTGGGAGAACAGATATATGGGCATATTTAAACTGAATGTTTGTCTGAGTATCTATACGTAAATACAGGGGGTAGGAAGAGGAATAAATAAGGGGGTTAAAAAAGAGTCTGGGCAAGAGAAACATAAGGGGATGAAAGGAGAAACATGCTAACGACCACTTAGGACACGAAAACAAAAGAGGAGGTTTCCTTAAGGTGGCACAAACAAGAGATTGATGCCATCGGCTCCCAAGTTGGCCAACTCATCCGCTCTTTTATTGCCCTCCCTATAAATATGATTGACTGTGAACCTATCAAAATCTCTACATAAGTCAAGAGCTTTTGACAGCAAAGTATTTAGTCTCCAATTAGGCATACTACCTTTCCTCAGAGAATTGACAATTATAGCTGAATCTCCTTCAATTTCCAAGTTCTTAACTCCTAGTTTCCTACATAAATGCAGACCCTCCACTAGGGTCATAAGTTCTGCCCAATTGTTGGTGTTGATGCCAACTGAAGAGGCAAGGGTTGCTAGTTCCTTGCCTTCCCAATTATGAACAACACATCCTATCCCTGCTTGCCCTAGGTTGCAACAGGATGCCCCATCAAATTTTAGCTTCACCCAACCTTCGCCTGGGGGCTGCCATCTGCATGCATCCCTTGATTGAAGACTTGCAATAGGACCATCTCCTAAAAAGGGAGGAAATGATAAGCCTTCCCAATGTTTTTTCATCTTTTCATCCCAATAAGTGATAGAGGCATTGTTAAATAAGTCTGATGATAGTCGGTTGTTCATGAGCTCAGTGATAGTCGACTCTATCTTGTTAATGATTCTGGGAACCTCTAGTTTTTCATTCTTGAAGAGATGTCTATTTCTCTCCTTCCATAGTTCCCACATAATGGAATAAGGAAGAGTTGTCCATAAACCTTCAAAGAGATAGCCATGCCTGAGGAGAGGCCATGCCTTGAGCATTCCAAAGATGGTGTGCGGGAAGGCCGCAGACCATTCAAGTTTGTTGGTGAACCAGATCTAACATTTGTGAGCAAAGGGTCAGTTAAGGAGGATATGATTGGTGTCTTCCTCATCTGCCTCACAAAGAGGACTTCTACTAGGGCCCTCATACCCCATTCTTCTAAATTTGTCTGCAGTTAGGAGCTTGTTCTGAACCGCAAGCTAGGAGAAGATCCCTGCCTTAGGTAGATAGTATTTATCCCAACAAAGTTTCAAGGGAAGCTCAGTCATAGGTCTTATAAATGATTTGGGGATGAGAGATTACCCATCCTTGGAGTTGTATTCTCCTCTTAGGGAGCCATCCCAGATGAGCTTGTCCTCATTATGACCTAAGGCAATGTTCCTTGATTTAAGAATTGCCATAAGTTTTTGTTTATCCCTTATCGGGATATCCTCATCTTCCTTCTCGTTCCACTGCCAACCAGCCCCATCCTCTAAAGGGGAGATATAGTTGTTTAACAGGGGTCCTATATGAGAATCAAGAAGGATATGAGTAGCACCAAAGTCATGGATATTATCAATAGCCTTATATCCACCCCATGAATCTGAACAGAAAAGAGCTTTATCCCCAGATCCCAGGTTCCAAGTAAGTCTGCCAGAGATAATCCTCCTGCAGTCTAACATAAAATTCCATAGGCAGGACCCTCTAGGAGGGTTGGTTTCTCTAAAGATTTGGATACCATTAAGGTATTTGTGGTGCAGCAAGCGAGCCCATTTGAGGTGGGGGGTTTTGAACATCCTCTAGACCAAATTGGCACCCAAGGCTTTGCCCTAATCACGAAGGTTTTTAATTGCCAACCCCTCCTTCTTCTTTAGGTTTGCATATCTTGTCCTAGGATATGAGTGATATTTTACGGTTGTCATTAGCACCTTGCCAAAAGAAAGTCTTGAGATGCTTGTTGAGCTCTGCAAGTTTAGAAGAAGATAAATGTTGATAGGAGAGCTGGTAAATGGGCATAGCTGACAAGACCGATCTAACCAAGGTTTCTCTACCTACAGATGAGAGCCATTTCCCTTTCTAAGTATTAATCCTAGACTTGATTTTGTCCACCAAGTTGTCCCATAATTTTGAGGGTCTTCTACCCTTGTCAAGGGGAATGCCTATGTATTTGCAAGGAAGAGTTCCTTCGCTAATCTCTAGGACATTGCTGATCACTTTTCCTAAGGAGGGGTTTAGATTGAACATAAAAACTACAGACTTGGCCAGATTCACCTCTTGACTCGAGGCTAGCATATAGGAATTAAGGATGCCTTTGAAGGTGCTTGCTTCCCTTACACTTCCCTGCCCAAAAAGCATCGTGTCGTCGATAAATTGCTGGTGGGTAAAGGGAGGGAGGTCACTGGTAATGGGGATTCCTTGGATCCCACCTTCCTCTTTGGCCTTAAAGATGGATCAACCTAGGGCTTTAGCCATGATGATGAAGAGGAAGGGGGACATAGGATCTCCTTTCCTGAGCCCTCTTGAGCTGCTGAAGAAACCTTCCAGGGAACCATTAACCAAGACCAAGCATTTGGGGGTGGATATACATTCAAAGATTAGGTTGATCCAGGATTTGGAAAATCCAAAGGCCACCAGGCATTTACATAGGAAGTGCCAATCAAATTTGTCGTAAGCTTTTCTTATGTCTAATTTGACTAGGATACTTGGGGCCCTGTTGAGCTGGACTGAATGAATGGCCTCTTGGGCTATAATAACCCCATCATAGATTGATCTATCTGCTACGAAGCTGATTTGTTCTTCACTAATGATAATGGGGAGAAGATGCGGGGGTTTGGCTACTAGGGTTTTGGTTAAGAGTTTGTACAGATTGTTGCAAAGGGCTATTAGTCTAAAGTCATTAAAGCTTTCAGGATTCTCTTTTTTGGGGATAAGAGCTAGGAAGGTATTGTTGATTTCTTTGAGAATCTTACCAGAGTTCCTAATACCTTCTAAGGCATCCATGATCTCTGTCCCCATAAAACCCCAAATTTTTTGGAAAAAGTTAGTGGGGAAACCATCTGGGCCCAGGGCCTTATTGGGATTCATCTTCATAAGGATAGATTTAACCCCCTCCTCAGAGAATTTCTTTGATAGGATTTTGTTGTGGTCATCGTTAATGAGTTTTGGAAGATTCTTGATAATATTGAGTTGGCCTCTGAGGTTGGAGCCTTCAATATTGTTTAATATTTTATCAAAAAACCTTGCTGCGTCAGAGGCAACATCATCCAGTTCAGACAGGATGGAACCCTGACAATTCTTAATTTTAGAAATTCGATTGACCCATCACCTCTGCTTAGTACTATTGTGAAAAAACTTAGTATTTTGGTCCCCATCACTCAACCAAGTCTCCCTCGATTTTTGTTTCCAAAAGATTTCTTCATTTGAGAGTGTCTTTTCATACTCAGAGAGTAGAGCCTTTTCTTTGAGGAAGAGATGTTCATCCTTCCCCTTCTCAAGAACCTCAATGTTAACATTCTTAAGATCATTTTCTATTAGGAGTTTTTTATCGAAAATATTTCCAAAATTAGTCCTGTTCCATTCTAAGAGCTTCCTTTTGATAAGCTTTAACTTGCGTGTGATAATAAACATCTTTGAACCAGAGAAAATAGAGCTTCTCCACCAGTTCTCAATTAAGTTTAAAAAGTTATCATCTCTGAACTACATGCTCTCAAATTTGAAGGGACGTTTTTTAGGGGAGTGGTCAGATAATAAGATTAGTTGGAGCGGGAAATGGTCAAATCCTGCTAAAGGGAGGGGGTTTGCATTCAGGGTAAAGTTAAGCTCCAAGAGCCCCCCATGGATAAAGAATCTATCTATTTTCTCAGCAATGTTACAGAAACCAAGCCTTTTGTTGTTCCAGGTGAAGGCATTTTCTGCCATCTGGATTTCCAACAGGGAGTTCCTATTGATCCAATGATTGAAATCTACAGCTGCTGGAGGAAGTTTGTTGCTACCTCCTCTTTTGTCTGCTACCTTAGTGATAGCATTGAAATCTCCCCCAATGATGCATACATCATTCGAGAAACTTTTGAGGAAAGACTCCAGTTCCACCCACACCCTAGCCTTATCCCTATTTTGGATTGGACCGTAAATGTTAATCAATTTGAATCTTTGGTTATTTTTATAACTTACTACTTTTCCTCCCATCCAATTTTGCTTAATCTCTAAAGGTGGAAACAAGATGAATCTAGAGTCCCAAATGATGACTAAGCCCCCTGAGGCCCCTGTAGTAGGGGAGTGCTTTATCTATCTAACGCCTAGTTTTTTCTCAAAAAGGACTATCTTAGAGGAGTTCATTTTGGTTTCTTGGATTAACATTATATCTGGTTTAGAATTAGAGATGCAACACTTTAAGATGCACTATTTGTTAGGGGCATTCAGACCCCTAACATTCCATGTTATGATTTTCATGGCTCTTTAGGGAGGAACTTCCCCTCCCCTGCATTAAAAAGAGTAGATATTTTAGCGTGACCCTTGGCATCTCCATCCTTTGATCTTAGTTTAGCAAGGGATCTCCTACCTCTTCTCTTACTATGTTTAGCATAGTTAGGAGAATCTTTTCTTCTCTCAGAACTAAGAATGCCTAGAGTATTTGGGTTATCATTTTCTAAGTTATCTAATGCTATAAATAGATCATTAGTTTCTAAGTTGACTCTAGTAACATCCACTAGATTTTTGACTAAGAAATCCCTTTGTCTTTCTAGCTCCTCATCATCACAAATTTCAGTAACCAATTGATCCATGAGGTCGTTTCCTACTTCTTCCCCTACAAAATTGGCAATGATGTTAACTTCCCTAGCCACATGATCACTCTCAAATTCTACAATTATATCAAAAACAACTTTCAAAGGTGAAGAGCAAGCCTTTTCCTCCTCAAAGCCCTCCAATCTTGAGGTTAGAGAGATTGGATGATCCTGCAAGGATGCCAATCCTTGATCTGAGGAAAGCCTATCCATCACTGCTAATTGCTCAGAGGTAATTTCAATTAAAGGGGGAGAGCCCAAAGGATTCAACTTTTCTGGTGGAATGTGAGAGCTAGATGATGACATATTTGTCAGACCGAGCTACTCTTTCTGAGGGATAACCTCATTGATTTCACCATCTTCCAGATCTCGATCCCTGAGAAGAGAGTCATCTATAGGTGAATTTATGGTTAGCAGTGGAGGAAGAGGGGAGTGCGAGGGCTTAACAGGGGAGCTATGAGGGCATAGGTCTAAGGTGAGATTAGGGTTATTATCAATCTTATATCCCTCTAGGGTGAAACCCCCTCCTTCCATGAAACTGAATGGTGCGCCATTAGACATGAACAATGATTTAGGGAAAGGTTTCTCGAAGGGGATCTTCCTTGGCATAGAATCTTCAAAAGAATCATTATAGAAGGGTAATTCTAGGGTTAAACAAGATTTATCACATTTCAGAGTTATAGGCTCTAATGATTTAATGTTAATATTCATTTTAACAATTAGGAGCTAGTTAAAGAAGCTTTGGGCTGATTTTTTGACTTCTACAAATTTACCTATTTTGTTGCCTATTATTCTTAAAAAGTCATTATTTCGCAATTCTACAGAAAATTTATCGAGTGAAATTGCTCTATTAACCATGCAGGAATTGAATTGAGATGGGAGAAAGAGAGGTTGCCATTCCCAGCAATCAAACCCTAGACCCTTAAATGTTAATATATCCCCATTTAACAATGAATTTATCAGACTCTGATTACCACATTCAATAGCTAAGAAATTATCAGGAAGGATGTCAATTTTTATCGAGTTATTGAAGGAAGATGACACCCCGTTGGCAATTTGTCTAGACGGGATCCCCCAACCTTTCCACCGAGCAAAGATCATTCTGTCACTGTAATGCATTTGATACCTGGCTTGGGTATGATTATCAATTTGAATGACCAACCTATTAGGAGAAGCTGGGGAATTTGAAGGTAGATGTGACAATGGGTGCTTGACTTCCTTAGAATTGTGACAACCAGGAGTTTCCATATCCTTTGAAAATTTACCCCAAGATTTTCGTGAAGGAAAAATATGGCAAGTAGAGGAACTCTTTGACTAGTTAGGTTTTACAAAACCCTCCTCCTGACAATGACTGGAATTCCATTTGGGGCCGTTTGGTTGCCCTAAAGCCCTATTATTTCTATGGCTCACCAAATGCCAATCCTGATCCCAACCCTTGTAGAGAGGGGGGGGGAGCCCTAACCGCATTAACCAAATAGTATTTTGTTTTTGCAATGAAGGCCTCTTGATCGCGGGTCCGTGATATGACCCTTCCAAGATCCTCAATCCCAGAGTTATTAGCCAAAACAACAAAATGATTTGCAAAGCCTCTGTAATTTCCCCATGGTGGATAAGAATGCTCAAAAAAGGATGTCGATGCATTGCATCACTTTTTCGCATGCAGAGGCATTTTCGCACCTAGTTATTAGTGACTTAAATAACAATAATGTTTATAATAAACAATAAATAATAATAAAACTTCAATTAAACAATAAATCAAATGATAAATAAATTAAATCAAATAAACTTTGAATAATAATTAAGCTCTTGATAAACAATAAATCAAATGTTAAATAAATTAAATAATAAATAAACGATAGATCAAATAAATCAATAAGTCAAATATTTATGAAATCTCAACAATAAATTAAATAATTATTTAAACACTAGATCATACACTCAAGTAAAATAAGATAAACTTCAGAACCCAATAAATAAATAAATGGTCGGATAATATTAATATCTCAATCTAGCCACTTAATAAACTATGCAATAGAATCAATTATTAAATTAATTAAACAATCATACTCAGAAGACCACATAACAAGGGTCCTAACAACCACAGTGCGCCACAAGACAATACTAACATGACTCAACTTGACAGGGTGACTGTAATACCCTAAAAATGGTCACCTAAACCATGGGCCCCTAATCTCAACAACATCACCAAGGTCCTAACCAAAGGCAATTAAATCAACCTTGAGCACCTAATTAATTAATTCTTCAATCATTAATGTTACATGGCAAGTTAATCACTTTGTATTAATTAAATATTTATTTAATTATTTAAATCATTCCAAGTAAATCATTTTGATCAATTATCCTATTTATTTAATTAAATATCCTAGAATATTAAATTAATTAATAAATTTTCCATTTAATCATAAAAAAAGGAATTAAATTACAAAAAGAGATTAATCATAAAAAAAGGAATTAAATTAAAAAAATAGATTAATCACAAAAGGTGGAATTAATCTACAAAAGAAAGAGTTAAATTGAAAACAAAAGAAAAGAATTAAATTGAGAGAAGAGATCAAACTTAAGATGTTTTTTTTTCTAAAAATTGAGATAACTTGAGAAATCGGAAAAGCAATTAAATTGAATTAATCATTTTCTCTAAAAATAAAACTTAAAGCTATTCTTGAGGAAAGAGGTTCAGTTATATTGAAAAGCCTTTTTCTAAATAAAAATATTGAGCAAATTAAAGAAATGTGCATGGAATCAACTAAATTTTATCTCCAATGTAGACTTAGACTTATAATATGAATGCATTCAATCAAGCTATAATTGGAATCTATCTCAAGATTAACTTATTCTGATCTCTCAATTATTTCAATTAACCTGAATTGTGTCATTTCTTGAGGAATATCAACCGCTCATTGTTAATCGATCTTGACCTTTGGTCTCTCTTTTGAGTCTCTATACATTCAGCCTTCATCTCTTATTCAAAACACCCTAGAGATTTATTGTTATTATGCAGTTTTTGCTCTGAAGTCATTGAAGATATTGTGCTTTGAGGTTATTGCATCTTAGTTTAGCTTTTTTTGCATATTTAGTTTAATCATGATTGCTTGAATTCATCTAGCTTAATATTCATTCATCTATCTTACTATTCATTCATCTAGCTTATTATTCATTCATCTAGCTTACTATTCATTCATCTAGCTAATCTTGCATCCATTTAGCTTAATCTTGTGCTCATATAGATTAAATCCTTCATCTTGGTGTATTCTAGTCACTGGTATTTCTTAGACAAATCTGAGAGAAAGTCTATACTTGCATCTTTTATAAGGCAATAGGTTAATTTGTTATGGTTTTTATATTCATGATTATATTTGTCTAACCATGCATGCAATGACTTAATTGAAGTGTTGTGTCTTACAACTTGCAGACTTTATCCACTATAGGTTCCCCTTGTGGACCCATCTATTTGTTTTCACTTTTGATCAATTGGACCTCCAAATGCCTTGAAACAACATTTGCACACATTTTGAACTTGAAATATTGAGTGGGTTGTCATTTAATTTTGTGTTTGACATATCTATACTCTGATCAAAACAACCTAGGTAGCCTTTAGGAATGCCCTCAAAAATTGATCAAACATTATCAATGAGTCTCAAAAATTGACACATGTGCTAAGTGTTATTATGAGAATTATAATGCCAAGTAGAATCTCTTGATGATGTTTGGGGTGGAGATTTTAATGCTCAAAGTTTCTTACTTGGGCATTCTCAAAAATTTCACTTGTTGAACCTATATGAACCCTATCAAATCATTGTTTTGAAAACATACCAAACCTTGCTCTGGGAAGCCACCACTAGGGAAATTGATTCAAAAAGGTACAATGAGTATGTGTGCCAAGTGGTTTTGCTTGAATCCATCACACTCACAAAATTTTAATAGTCAAACTTGGCTTTGAAACTTTTTGGAAATGTTGATATCCAAACTCTACAAAGTCAGTTTACTTTTGACCTCGAAAAATATCAAAATGAGTGTCAGGGTGCTGCTACCAAGCAAGGGAATACATTAATATACAAGGAATAATGAGAACCAATCCGTTTGACATGCAGGTCATTGGATCATGAAATTAAAATCAAGATGTAGGGCTACTTTGACATATTTAACATTGTTCTGGTAACAAATCAAATTAAATTGCATTTGGTTTTGACCTGAAAAAATATCAAACAAATTCCTAAGGCTCTAAAAATTGACATAGGGGTACATTAAAATATGAAAAATCATAAGAAATAATTAGTTTAACATGACAATTAGCTGGTAGCAAAATATATCTCTCTAAAAATGGCTACTCTGGCAACTTTAGTAGTGTGCAAGCAACAAGCCCTCTCAGGACCCGAAAATAGGTACTTCAACAACTCATCAAATTTGATCTTAGGAAGTTACAAATGGATTTGAGCAATCTCTAATTAAAGGTGAACAATATTTGAAAGTGATTCTTCATGACAATCAATGGGTGTAAAGTTATTAACCCTCAAAGTGGGCTACTTGGAAAAATTTTGCAGGGGTATTTTAGAATGTTACAATTAGTGTTCTCGTCATGGGCCCTTCAAATTTTGTCAAATTTTGAAGGTCCCAACAAAACTAGGTTCAAAACAAGTCTAAATGAGTGAGGAAAAGTGTGAGTGATGCACTTTTGATCTCTGCAATTTTCCCCGACTTTGAGTTGCATGTGAACTACTATGAATCATGCATGTGAAAGTAAGGATACAAATAATCAATATAAGTAAATTACAAGCACACATAAAAAGGACATAAATATGATAATGCCTTGTTTTTGGGCTCCATGTAGTTATTATTGCATATTTATAATTGCATACACATTTTCATTAATAGCATTTAGTAAAAAATTAGAACACATAAAAAATAACTTAGCATGATAGTACGAGATAATATCATATGTATAATGATACATCAAAAGGAACATCTCCATGTAAGACAAAACAAGTAACATAAAAGTGGATTCCTTCTAAGTGAGTATATAGCAAGGATCATAAGCAAATGTAATATAGGAAAATGTATGAGTAGACAAAACATAACAACACATAAAAAATAAATGATTAAGGAATCAAAATATAGAAGGTCCAATGAGAATAAAATTCTCACAAGTATAGGTGAAATTGTCAAAAGATACCAAAAGATATGAGAAATGATGAGAACAAGAAGCATGGTTTAATAAAAAAATTTAGAGACTCAAAACCCAAAACTAACTAAGCTATATTTTAAATGAACATGATGATAATGCTTGCTGATTTCCCCATAAAAATTCGTAAATACATAGGAAATAAAAGAAGAAACTTGCATGACCACAAAACACATGTTCATAGTAACTTGTGTCAACATCTAGCACTAATTTTTTTTACATCATCCACATGTTAATTAAGAACATGAAAGACATACGAACCCATAAGAAAAAACACAAGATCTGAACCAATTAATTTAGAAGAATCTTCTCCCATAAGATAATCCTCTTCCAAGTCATAGATGTAAATGTGTTTATATTGTACTATTGGAATATCTTATAATATGTATGTTTTTTATTATTTTGTGAATTAATAATTATTCCATCTAAAGAGACACCCTTTTATCTTAATTTTCATAACCACTCTCTATTTTTTATCTTTTGTTTATCTTCTTTTTCAGAACCTATGTGGTGTTATGACCCTTTAAAGATGTATTATATTTATACATGGTGTCCATAATACCTCCATTATATTCATTTTTTCCTAGCTCATATGAAATATTTTTCTAATAAGAATCTTTTTTAGGAGAACATTAATCCAAACCCTAATGTTGATAAATTGTAGGTTATATCACATGTTGCTAGGATCAAATCCAAGTTGTGACTTGATGGATTAGATTTGAAAACATAAAAGGCTTGCTCAATCTCATCATTTGTTGATTAAAACCTAAAAGGGCACTCCAGTGGAGACCAATGGTAAAACCCTAAAAGGACACTATAGGTTAAGTTGATTACAAATATTATACACTTGATAGCAAGCAAAGAAGACATTTGGTCATTGTAGCATTAGAATATCAGTAATAAGATATCAATAATAGTTGTCTGGTGTCTATGAAACACTATATTAGACATGAGGGTAAGTACAAAAATATGGGGGATTAAAAAATGGCCACACCACTTTTTGGTCCCATCCAAGACATAATGTGAGTATATTATAATGTGTTCGAATTATAATACACTTGTGTCATGGCTTGGTAGTGACTGAGACTAGGCTTGGTCACTACCAAGTCATTACATGCGCATATTACCAAGCTAGAATATGAGTGCATTATAACACCCTTACATTTTTAAGAAGAAAAAAATTCTCTTCCCATCTCTCTCTACTTATGTGTCAAGATCACTCTCTTCATTAGACTATATACATGAAATATAACATTTCTATGTGTTTTCAATTTTTTATACTTTATTTCATGTATATATAGGTAGGATGTTTGAGAATGGTTTTATATCTCTATGAGTTATAATGCAGATTCTAGGTTTCAGAATATCTTATAATTTTTTAGACAATCAAATTTAATAATCAACAAGATCCTATCATCTCTTTCTCTCACTATATTTGTCTTCCTTGAGATTTAGACCTATAACTCTCTCTTTCTCCTCTCCTCTCTCCCCCAAGCTCTAGATCTTACTTTTTTAGACATAGCCAAATTTTAGTAACTTATGACCACTCTCCTTCTATCTCATCTTTGTCTCCCCAAAGATATATATATATATATATATATCTTCCTATTAACCTCCCTCTCCCCACTCTCTCTATTTCACTGTCTCCTCTCTCCCCCAAGCTCTAGACCTATCTCTCTATTTATCTCTCTCACCCTTCACTCTCTACTCTTTAACTATCCTCTCCCTCTCTCAACTTAGCTCACACACACAAAAACACTCTCCCTCTACTTATATCTATCTCCCATCTCACTCTCTCCATATACCTCCCCCTCACTCCCTCTCTCCATCCTTCCCTTTGTCTCCCTCTTTACTTCCCTCTCCACCTTGTTATCCTTGTTTTTTCTTCAAGGTGAAAACAAGGTAACCCCTACAATTTTTTGTGAATTCTTATTCAAATTCATTCTCATTTCTCTAAGAGTTCATTTTTCAACGCATTTTGCTCACCTTGTTAGTCTTAGGATACTTTTTATCCATTTTCAATTCATGTTTTATTAGTTAAATTTCAAAATTTAACTTATAATAAGTTTTGATCTCCTGGTGCAAAGTCGGACTCTAAGTCTGACTTTACACCACCTTTGAGTCTCTAAGTGCAAAGTTGGACTTAAAGTCTGACATTGCACTTGGTTTTAAGAATTGGTGTATTTCGGGCCCACAAGTCCAAATTACACCACTTTTTAGTTTTTTGGTGTAAATTGGACTTATGTGTCCAAAATACATCATTTATGTTGCATAATTGGTTATATTTATTACAAGGTTTTTGTATCCAATTTGCCAATATTTTCTTTTATATTTCTTTTTTCTTCATTTTGTGTTTGATTCAAGAGTATTGGTTGTTGGCAACAATGCAACAAACTGAGAGTGGGGGGGGGGGGTGAATCAATTTTTTCACAAACTCAACACAACTCAAACTTAAATTCAGATCTGATAATAAACAATAAAAGCATAAATCGACACGATGCAGGAGCATCCCTGGTTCACAACAATCTTGCATCAACCAAAAAAAATTTCTTTTATGTTTTGTTTTCTGTTTACAATTTTAGTGTTCCTTTCTATGTGTCCCAGTTTTGGCTCACCGGATCCTGTGGAGTTGGATTGTACTTGAAGACTTGATAAGCGTTCTTGCTTTCAAACCACATCTCATTTGGATCACTTTCTGGCAAGATGTCGCTACCGGTTTCCATGACAGTTTCTTGTTATCAATTGTTCCTTTGTTATCGATTGCCTGAGACCTATTCTGGTGATCTACCAGAACCCATTCCAAAGCTTGTGGATCCTTGGACATTGATCTTGATGTTTCTTGGCGTGTGGCCGACCTTGTTCATCTTGCACGTTAGGTCTTGTTCTTTGGGTTTTGATCCTTTTTGGCCGACTAAATCCTTTGGATTGATATATATATATATTTGTAATCATGCTTTAGAATGTAATATCGAAGGAAAGATAAATTAGAATCAATAAGAGATAGGCTTTTCCTAGTAGATAGATCTTTGGATCGAAGGTCCCGGTGTGACCTATTCTACCAGGCCTGTGTGCCAGTATGTTGTAACCCGGTTGTTAATTGTTGGATGTAATCAAATTTCATGCAATAAAACTTTCGGTTCTGCATTGCCTCCATCATGTCTGTGTGTTTCCATTGTGTTTACTCTTGCTAACCAGTTTGGACTAATCTCCTTGAGGTCCCTCCTCACTGATGACTTCTTCAAGTGGTATCAGAGCGAAGTTTTGTTCTGAATGGTTACCAGAATGAGAACTTTGGAAGACAATACAAAAGGATATTTAGAGGAACCTGCTTTAAATGTGGAGGAGAAGGACACCATGCATTTGAATGTAAGAAGACATAGGCTATCGGAAGAGTAGTAGTGGTGGAAGAAAACCCCACCGGATCAGACAATAAACCAAAAGATGTAGAACTGTTGTGATGAGGAGAGCTTTGTTTCATACTGAAGGACATGAAGAACCCTTGCAGAGGAAGAACCTATTCAAGACTAGAAGTAAGGTATTCAATAAGTGTTGTAAAGTTGTTATTGATAGTGGTAGTTCAAATAATCTTGTTTCAGAAGAGATGGTGAATAAGTTGAAATTAGAAATATTGAAACAACCTAAGCCTTAACAAAAAGCATGGATTCAGGATGAACATAAGTTGTTAGTAAGTGAACAATGTTTAGTAAAATTGAAAATTAGGAATTATCATGATGAAGTTTTGTGTGATATTATGCCTATGGATATTTGTCATCTTTTGTTGGGAAGAGGTTGGTAATTTGATAGACAGGCAATACATGATGTGAGGAAGAATACATACACTATTGTGGCCAATGGGATGAAGCAAACCTTGTTACCATTGGAGGAACCTTTGAAGAATGAAGTCTATACGAATACTAGAATCTATTTAGTAAATGGAAGGAAATTCATGGATGGACTGAGACGTGAGAATGTGTGTTTTTCCTTAATTCCTAAGAAGACTGAGAGACCATAACTGGAAGGAGAACACCTGGAAGAAATAAGAGATTTGCTGACAGAATATGAGGACATCATTTCAGATAATGTACCTGATGGATTGCCACCTATTATAACTATTAGTCATTGCATGGAATTGGTTCCTGAAGCTAGTTTGCCTAGCAAAGCTGCATACTGGTTGACACCAGCAGAAAATGAATAACTGAATAGACAAGTACAAGGGTTGTTGGAGAAAGGTTTGATTAGGGAAAGTCTGAGCCCTTGTGCAGTACCAATAGTATTAGCAACTAAGAAGAATGGAGAATGGAGGATTTGTAGTGATTAAAGAGCAATAAACAAGATCATAGTGAAATACCAGTTTCCTTTGCCTAGGATGGATGACATAGTGGTCTGTTTGAGTGGAGAAAAATACTTTACAAAGATAGATTTGAAGAGTGGATATCATCAGACCAGGATTAGAGAAGGTGATGAGTGGAAGACAACATTTAAGACAAATGAAGGACTATATGAATGGTTGGTGATGCCTTTTGGATTGACTAATGTACCGAGTACTTTCATGAGGCTAATGAATGAGGTACTGAAGAAATCTTGGGTAAGTTTGTTATTGTATATTTGGATGACATTTCAATTTTAAGTAGAACAAAAGAGGAACATTTGTTGTAGTTAAGACAAGTTTTTCAAAGGTTGAGAGAAGAAAAGTTGATGATCAATATCAAGAAGTGTACTTTCACGAAGGATGAGTTAGTCTATTTGGGATTTGTGATATCTGAGGATGGTTTGAAGATGGACCCTGAGAAAGTGAAAGCCATTGTTGAGTGGCCTATACCAAAAAGAATTGGAGAGGTAAGATCATTTAATGGATTGGATAGTTTTTTCCAGAAATTTATAAGAAATTTCAGTTTAGTTTTTAACCCTATGACTGAGACTATGAGAGGGGATCAAAAGGAATTCAAGTGGACCACCAGAGAAAACAAAAGTTTTGAATTGTTGAAACAGAAAGTGACTGAGTAGCCTATGTTGGCTTTACCGTATTTCAATAAGGTATTTCCAATGGATTGTGATGCAAGTGGAACAACAATAGGAGCATTCTTGAGTCAAGAAGGGAGAGCAATAACTTATTTCAGTGAGAAATTGAATGATTCCCAAAAGAGATATTCAGTGTATGATCAAGAATTTTATGCCATAGTTCAAACCTTGAAGAAATGGAGACATTACTTGTTGCCTAAGGAGTTTGTGTTGTACAAAAATCATCAAGCTTTGCAGTATTTGAATAGTTAGAGTAAGTTGAATCAGAGACATATGAGATGGGTAGATCTCTTGCAGAGTTACACTTTTGTGTTGAAGCATAGAAGTGGGAAATCTAACAAAGTTTTTGATGCATTGAGTAGGAGAAGGATTTTGTTGACAAATGTGAGAGTGACATTATTAGGTTTTGAAGATTTGAAGCCCTTGTATGATGAAGACCTGGAATTTGTAGAACCTTGGAAAGCATGTAGAGAATCGGTTATGGTTGATAGAAGCAAATGGTTGGATTATTTCATTTAGGATGGGATGTTATACAGGGGAGTTCAGTTATGCATACCTAAGAGTTCCATGAGAGAGAACTTGATAAAAGAGAAGCATAGTGGAGGTTTAGCTGGACATTTTAGCATTGATAAAATAGTTGCATTGGTGAGTGAGCAGTACTTTTGGCCCCATATTCATAAGGATGTTAAGAGATAGGGGCAGAGTTTTAGAGTTTGTCAAGTTGCAAAAGATAGTAGTCAAAATGTGGGATTGTATAAACCTTTGACAGTACCGGTAAGACCTTGGGAGGATATAAGCAAGGATTTTGTACTTGGATTGGCTAAGACACTGAGAGGGAATGATTCTATATTTGTGGTAGTGGATATATTTTCAAAGATGGCTCATTTCATACGTTGTAGGAAAACATCAGATGCATTGCATGTAGCAGACCTATTTTTCAAGGAAGTGGTGAGATTGCATGGATTGCCTAAGAGCATAGTTTCAGACAGAGATACTAAGTTTGTTGGCTATTTTTGCATAACAGTTTGGAAGAATATGAAGACATATTTGAAGTTCAGTTCTACTTTTCATCCACAGACTAATGGACATACCGAAGTAGTTAACCAGAGTTTGGAATACTTGTTGAGATGTTTAGTGGGAGATAAAACCAGAAGTTGGGATTTGATCCTCACACAAGAAAAGTTTGCCTATAACAATTCAGTGAATAGAAGTACCAGAAAAACACCTTTCGAGATTGTTACCGGAGTGCATCCTAGAGGAATAACAAAATTGAGAGACATTAGCAGTGAAGACCAGAAGAGTTCAGAAGTAGAAGAATTTGCAGATCACATGGCAGCATTGTATATTCAGGTTAGAAAAAATTTGGAAGACATGAATAGCAAATATAAGATGAAGGCAGATGAGAAGAGGAGACAGAAGGAATTTGAAGTTAGTGATGAGGTGATGGTATACTTGAGAAAAGAGAGATTCTTGGTTGGAACTTATAATAAGTTGTGGATGAAGAAGTTTGGACCCTGTAATATTTTGAGAAAGTTTAGTTATAGAAATGTATATGAAGTGAAGCTACCAGATAGTCTAATTATTTCACCTATATTCAACATTGCAGATCTTCAGAGTACCATGAACCAGAATTTAGTGAGGATAGTGTTGTAGACCTTGACAAACAATTGCCCCATAAGGAACCATATCAAATTGAAGATATTTTGGATACTAGGATTGGGTGTAGTACCCAGAATAGTCAGTACAAAGAATCTCTTGTGAAGTGGAAGAGCAGACCAGTTGAAGATTCATCTTGGATTTCTCAGGCAGAGGTGGACCACCTTGGTTTCCCTTTGACCCTAGCAAGGTGAGAGACTCACTTTTTCATTAACCTCGGATGTCTGATGCAGGAGCGTCCCTGGTTCACAACAATCTTGCATGAACCAAAAACATTTTCTTTTATGTTTTGTTTTTTGTTTGCAATTTCAATGTTCCTTTCTATGTGTCCCAGTTTTGGCTCACCGGATCCTGTGGAGTTGGATTCTAATTGAAGACTTGATAATCTTTCTTTCTTTCAAACTGCATCTCATTTGGATCACTTTTCGACAAGATATTGGTATCGATTTCCATGACAATATCTTGTTATCAGTTGTTCCTTTGTTACCAGTTGCCTGAGACCTATTCTGGTGATCTACCATAACCCATTTTGAAGCTTGCGGGGCCTTGGATGTTGATATCAATTTTTCTTAGCATGTGGCCAACCTTCTATGTTTCATCCTTTGGATTTTCTAGAAGAATCTCTTAGCGGAGGCCGACCTTGTTCATCTTGCATGTTAGCTCTTTTTCTTCAGGTTTTGATCCTTTTTGGCCAACTAGATCCTTTGGATCAATATATATATATATATATTTGTAGTCATGCTTTAGAATGTAATATCAAGGGAAGATAAATTAGAATCAATTAGAGTAGATTGTGCCTAGAAGATAGACCTTTTGATTCAAGGTCCCGATGTGACCTATTCTACCAGGCATGTGTGCCAGTATGTAGTAACCCGGTTGTTATCGGTTTGATGTAATCAAATTTCATGAAATAAAACTATTTGTTTTGCATTGCCTCCATCATGTCTATATGTTTCTATTGTGTTTACTCTTGCTGACTGGTTTGGACTGATCTCCTTGAGTTCCCTCCTCACCGGTGACTACTTTACAACACCACATCAATAACACACATAACACCAAGATTTTTGACGTGGAAAACATGGTTAAGGGAAAAACCATGGTGGGAACCTACCCACATTGAGATAATACCCTATTAGGAGTAAGTGTAAATATTACAATGGGGAATGCACATGCATTTAGACACACTGCCTAGAGCTCACTACTCAAATACAAGAAGGGCTACAACCTTGAGGAAGACTCACCATCTTACAAAGATCGGGCAACAATCCGGATCACATGAACTAATGAAATAGCATCTCCCAATGCCTAATTATAGTTCGGGTTAAGCACAGATACTCAAACACTACTTTTACCACTTCTCAACACTCTTTCACACTTTTTCGCACTTCTCCTCTACTACCAAAAGATCAATTCAATGTTTGCACACATAGCTACATCTCATAAATGAATATTACATATATTTATACAAATCATCAACCTATATTTCAAGGTTAGCTAAAACCTCAACATAAATTACAAAATAATAACCTCACACACTACAACGATACATGTGGACCAAAACAATGTTGGGTAAGACATAGTCTAGACCCAAATCGATATGACATCCATGCAACACCTCCAACAATTACAGCTCGAACATCTGCAACATGTTGTCGTATAACATGAATACCACCATTGTATCAAGAAAATGATCAATAACGTGCATAACACTCAATGCAGGCCATCAACACAGATAGGAATTGATCTAGAAACATCCACAAGCAACGTGAATCACACCAAAAATAACCACAATGTCAAAACTTACTAGAATCATCATCATCATCACATCGAACCTCAAGAACACATGCTTAACTAATTGACAAATTGAAAGATTCACTTGTGGACTTCCAAATTATGGACCATCTAAATTGAGGACACATATGAACGTGGCAAATACTCTTCCAAATTCGCAAATAAAGATAATGCAATTCCATAGCAATGTAGAGCATAAAATAGAATATCGAATAACACGAATGACTAAATAACCAACCACAGTATCGGACCTCATAACTCAATCAAATCATCATGTGAATCACTAAAACTTTTGTTGAATCAACTAGAGATAAATATCTATAAACCCATTAAACCGCAACAACTCATCTTCAACACACTGGACAAACCAACTCATCCAATCTAACTATAACACTGGAACATAGAAGAATATATTGACATCAATGACAACACATCATTCCAACAAACTCTTCAATAGTATCCAACAATTGGAAGCATTGGAGCCCTTAGAGATGAAGCTTTTCTCCTGGGTAAGGACCCTTATTTTTTGTTTCTCTTTCTATTTCATTTTATTTTTATTTCTCTCTATGTATTTTGGGTTTACGAATTTTTATACACTATTTATTCCAACTGAGTGTATGGCAGGTCATAAGCCCGACATACATTGTTTGATTTTTCTTTTTCTTAATCTTTGAACTGTTATTATGCATGCCAAGTTTCTAACCATGAAATACACCATAGTTTTGTGGTGGATATCATGGTTATAAACCAAGCTTACACCACCTTCAGAGATCTTTCCTATAGTGTAAGGTGAAGTCATGACCCTGCCATACATCGAAGTCCTTCTTGGTGTATGTTGGGGTCGTGGCTCTGACTTACACCGGCACCCTGCACTATGTTTCATTAAGTCTTTGCCAATATTTTACATGATGCAGGTCGGGGTTATAATCTAGACCTACACCATAGATCCTTCCCATGGTGCATGGCAGGGTTGTAACCCCAACCCACACCTTTTTGCTATGTATGTTGTGTTTCCCTTTGAATAATGCATTGTGGGATTGAAACTCCAATTATCACTTTTTTCAATGTTTGATTTTCCTTAGTGTAAATTGGACTTATAAGTCCGATATATACTCACTCAATTATTTTTCATGCCCAAAGTGCAAAACAGACTTATAAGCTAATTTACATCAAATACACACACATGCATGTTGGAGATATTAATCCAATTTCACACTTAGTAAGGCATTTTTGGGATTTTTGGAATCCCAATAGAAGGATTAATGAGCTTAAATATGATGATGATCTTTTCAAAATATTGCGTTTTTCATCACATGAAATGACAAAGCCCTCACCAAGAAAGAGAACAATGAATTTCAAGAAGAAAGACCCACATCTGGTCTTTCCGCATTCATCTGTGTCATCTAATATTGACAATATTAGGGACATAGAGATAGGGCACATTGATCTTGAAGAATTCTTGAAGAGTCAAAGAGTTGCCAAAATATTACAAAATGGAGGCAACCATAAATAGTGGCATTCATTTGGTTGTAGCTTTCCCTATGTCAACACAGTATCCTGAGTTTGTGTTAGCCTTAGCTAACAAATATGATCCAGTGTTTAGGTCAATTAAGGATGCTGAAGAAAAGAAGACTCTCATCAAATTGGATGAGGATTTATTTGACACTATTTTCAAGTGTCCACATATAGATCAATATGCCAGTATTGATATGTAGTCAACAATAACATATTATGAAAACAATTCAAATAAATTCAAAAATAATATTCAATGAGAACTAGTTGAAGACTCCAAGGCCCAATATTGCAAGGTGGCCTAAGACTATTCACTAGAGTGACTTCACTGAAGAGTTGAATGACTTGATTACTCTTCTTAGTAGAGTAAAAGGACTTCTTGTTTCATGTACATATCACAAGTAAAATTATTAGTACATCCATATTATGTATCAAAATAAGAAGAAACCCTATTTGGGGTAAACAAATAGCTAGCGCTTTGTGTGAACAACTGACCAAAGTTCCTACCACCTTAAAGTTCTACATGACTTCATATCTAGTATATGCAGAAACCTCAATAAGGCATTTTATAGGGTTATCTACCATAGGAGACAAGAGTCAAGTTCCTATTTATCAATATTTGACACAGTTGACTCTTAAGAACAATTTGCAGCATTTTAGGAGGGTTAATGATGCTTTCTTCGCTCAATATATGTGTATGTTTGATAAAGATCTTTAAAAGAGGAGAGTATTAGATGAAGTTTGGAATGTGGTGAATGAGTATGGCTTCATATTCCTTCAATTACCCACTTTTACATATCTCAAAATTGGACGATTTGATGGAGAGCCTTTCATGCTTCCTAGGTACCCATCAGACAAAATTGTACTCATTGAGCTAGCTTGATAGATGATAGCAGTGCATGAATGCCAATTTAGTTCACATAAGACTAGTCTCAAGTTCTCTATCACTATTGGGGGATATTCTATTAATTCTGTCTACAAGGTCCGGGCCATGGAAGAAGAAATGAGGAGAGTGACAATGAGATTTTTCAAAGTTGGGAAACACTTTGACAACAAGGGTGTGAAGAACAAACTAAAGAAAAGCTACACTTATTTACATCAGGTAGAAGATGTTTGGATTGATTGCAGAATTACAGAGGATATTAGAAGGCTTGATCATTGTTGCCTTATTGTAGAGAAAATTGAGAACTTGAACCTTGTTGATATCCCTGGGTACCTTGAGGATGATGGTGACATTTTATATCCTACAAATTAACAAAATAAGGTTGCAAATTCACCCCTGCCTCTTATTCAATGGTCCCAAAAAGAAAAAAAATTCCATAAGAACTAAGCTCCAAAATATTCTTGCCAATACCAATCCTTGGCTAACTCAGAAAGGTATTCAATTGAAACCTTCCAAACTAGATCCGAAGATGACATTGCAGGCCCGATGGGAAAGACTTCTGAGTTAAGGACGAAGAATATAAAAGATCCAACAACTCCAAAGGATTCCAAATTTAAATTCATAGTTGGGAAAGGTAAGATTCAAGGGGAATCCTCAACCCAAGAGACTAAAACCCATGATGGAGCTAAAGGAGAATTTCTCGATGAAGAAGGTGAACAAGAAGAAGAAGAATATGATGAAGAGGGATTACTAGAAATTCCTAGTACTTCCCAGTCCAAAGGGACACAAGAAGTCATCCCTCCTTCATCACATGATTCTCCAGGTACAAATCCTCTTTCAATGCTAGTTTCTACCTCTATTCCTTTTGTCTCTACCTTTTCATATGCATCTTAGGCTCCTAGTGTGGTAATCCATACCAGTCCAACAACAACAACTAGTGAGTCAACTCTTGACACCCCATATGACAATATTTAAAATGTGTTTCTTCCTAATTTTTAATTTGTCAGAAGAATCTTCTTCTATGTTGGATTATTTTTATGTTTATTTCAGAAACTGAACTTCCCCCTAAGGTTTCAACTATTGAAAATCCACCCGCCATTGTGACTTCGACTCCTACTATTGTGACCACTACTATACAGAATCAAGAGCTTGCATCTCAAGTATTGGCCACTCAAGTAAAAGATGATTCACCTTTTCCACCTTGGTTAGTTTCCAATACCCCTAAAAGGAAAAAGCAATCCATCTCCCCAAATGACTTTGACTTCAGCTAGTTGATTCCTGTAAAACCCAAAGGTACTAAGAAGGCCAAAACCTTATATAGGGTAAAGGTGGATAAATCAAAGAACAAGTATGTAAAAATGCCAATTCCTCCCCTTGATATAGATTTGGACAAAGTTCACCCTATCGGTTATAATATCAACATGATTTATTTAGGCAAGTAGACACATCAAGAAATAGTGGAAGATGCTCAAGAAACTTTTGACAATCTTGTGACAAGCTATAATGAAGAGAGGATCAAGAAGGATAAATTGAAGAAACAAGTGGAGAAAGCCACTAATATCTTGATCAAGATAAAGAGATCATCAGAGGTAATTGAACCAGTCACATGAACAGATCATCAAGCAAGTTGAACAGGTTAATTCACAATGAAGGTTAGTTGGTGAATGGATGGACATGATATTGAGCCAAGGAATGCATTTCTTATCTTTTGCAGGTACTCTTATCAATATTTAGAGGATTTAAAGTCTGAGATAGATAAAAATTTGTGTCTACTCTCAAATGAATAAGAGACATGTGAGAACAACTTTGACTCATGGCTGAAGTTAGAATATTTTCAATTATATGTTCTAGTTGATAATGGTGTACTCCCTTCAAGAGATATGTATATTGAACAAAGGGAGGTATTGGAACATCAAATCAATACCCTATAAATTCTTTTCAAAGATATGGGAAAAGCTCAAAGGGAATGTAGTGATAAAGGAAAAGAAATCATTGAAAATATATCAACACTTCCTTGTACATCCTTGATGAAAATCAAAAGCCTCTTCATGAAGATGTTATTGTCAAAGAGTTCAGCTTGCTTATTGGGGAAGAGGTGGACAAAAAAGTTTTCTCATTATCTTCAATTGATAAGTTGATAGAGATTCAAATCTATGTGGATGATTTGGTTTCTCTTCTAAAGAAGCACAAGAAATGCTACATGAGCCTCTAAGATTCCATCACTCAGGTCAAGGTTATTACAAGCCACACTAAGGGACCTAATGAAGAAGAAATGAAGGAAACTTTGCAAAAATTTGAGGAATTCATGAAGCAAGATCATAATGGAGTGTTTGGTGACACTTCGTATCTTGAAAATATTCAAGAGCTATAGGTGCATTTTTCTAATAAGACTTTGACACTTTAAATGCCATTTTGTATTCACATTTTAACATCTATAACATGTACGAGTCCTAAGTCAAATAGGACTCTTATTTGATTTAGTAATAGTTTTCCTAGATTAGCTCATTGCACCTCACCTATATATATGAGGTTGCTTATTGTAATTTGTATCTTTAATCTTATGCAACAAAACTCTACCGAAGTGAAGAGAAAAGTGAAACTTTGAGTTCATATTGTTGTTTTACAAATTCAATCAAATAAGAAGATGCCTTTGGCATTCAAACTTTGTGTTGGATTCATTGTGATTTATGGTGAGAGTGATCTTATGTCATTCTTGTGATAAGATATTATTGTGATCAAGTAAAAGCATTGTATTGAGAAAATATTAAAGAGTAGAATAAGTGTTGGTTTGTAAACTTTGTGTTACATTTCAGCTCTTGTTAAATAGATTTAGTAATTAGTGCAAGAGGTAATGATTTGAAGACTTTGAGCTTAATCTTGTTATTTTGAGGAAAAGTTAGCTGAATTGTAATAAGATAGCATTTCAAAGACTTTGAGCTTCATTTTATTATTTGAAGAAAAGATTATCAAAATTGTAATAGGATATCAAGATAAAGACTCTGTGCTTTCCTTTTTTATCTTAGTACACACCTTGAGTTACTGAAGTTATTTGTAAGAGGTTGATAGGATTATAGTGATTACAAGGCTTTGGGCTTGAACATTGTTTTTATGGTCCCGAAGAAGTAACATAGGACTTTGAGCCTGAAACTTTGCCTCCTTATTTGTATTTTTCATTCACATATTCTAAGTTATTTCTCTATAACTTTGAATTTATATTAATCATTACTGCTCTACATTGTAAATCCTTTCCTGAAAAAAGAGGAAAGAAAAACATCTATTCTAAAGAGAGAATAATATGAGGTACCACCCAAGTTTAGAATAGGATTCATAATTAAATTTTTGTTTAAAGTAGAGAGAGTAGTAAGAAAAGGGGGATCCTTTCCTTACAATTACAAGAGATTCAATCTCACACATTGTGGTTGAAACCACAATTTTCTTAACTTCTCCAATTTAAAAAAAATTACCCAATGGTTTTTGGCGACTCTGTTAGAGAGAACATACAATCAAGTGCTCTAATTTTGATTGCAATGGTTTGGTGTTCCCTTTTTTGGTATTATATTTCAATGTTTCTTCTTGTGCTAAGTTTCAAAAGTTGCTAATCTGGCCGGTCCAAGTTATACTCGTGGTTGGAAAAATCAAGGTATTGTTGATCCTATTTTTAAGTTTCTACAAAAGAACAACTTTGATTTTCCTCCCAGATCGGTTTCTCCTTTGAAACATACAAGAAGTTACCCTCCTACAAATGAAATATTTCCTATTCCTTGTAAAGCATCTAGTGCTCCAAGGTCTTTTGAAATTCCACAAGTACAAAGGTTTGTAATTCCTCCATATCAATCTCTACAACTGTTAGCAATGGCTGCTCAAGGACAGTGGGGGAAGAATTTTAGTCCGCTTAATTTGACCCCACCTCTTCATCCTCTTCCACAAAGTTCACAAAAGAATGTTCCCAAGTTCTTTAGGGATGGAAAACAACACCCAAATTAACGCATTGCATTATTTCATATTGCCTATGGGATTCTTGGTGTAGAATTTGCAGATGTAGCAATATGTCTCTTTGTTGAAATATTGTAAGTGCAACAACAAATTGGTTTTATCATTTGGCTCCTCAAACTATCACTACCTGAGATATTCTCAAAACTTAGTTTGAGGCACGCTTTAAGCTGACAGAAGATGCACACGCTCTCTTGGATCAGTTAAATTCTATTTAGAAGAAACCATATGAACCCATGAGGGATTTTGTGGCTAAGTTCAATAAGTTGAAGTATAATTCCTAACACTTCTCAGCCAACTGAGGAAAACCTCAAATGTTTCTTTTTGAATTCTTAATTACCCGAGGTTATCTTCTTACTAAAAAGAACACCTCCCACGAACTTGACGATGGCACAATCTAAAGCTGTAGAAATTGAGGACCACTTGATTCTTGCTAGAAAATTTAAGCAGGATCCAAATAAGGCTAAAGTAAGTTTTTCTACTCCAGAAACTTATAGTTATCCTTCCTCAACTACCAATGATCCCATGTTGTAGAGGCTTGCAAATGAAGTGCTTGCATTGAAAAGGCAAATTTTGCAAACATCTTTTCCCGCTCCATACAAATATGTTCCACAAAGGACCTACCCAAACAATGCTAACAACTATGCTGCTAAGAACCAATCTAAAGTTACTCCTCCACCAAAGAGGTTGACTCTCAAAGCTCCACCTTCTAATTTAGTAGTGGGATATTTTGAAGCAGAGCAAGGTGATTTCATATCTTCTAAGGAAGATGTTGTCTCTTTTACAAGAACATGAAGAAGAAGTTGTTGGCGACTCTACAATCGGTTATATGCATTTTGAAGAATTCCTTGAGGTGGTGGATGCTAGTATAAATGTAGTTTTATTTTTTATTAGTTTCCAAAATATTTATGGGAAGCATGCTCAAATTTAATTTTTTTTTAATTTTAGGATGTGTAATGCCTCACTAGGGAACCCGAGAGGACAACTCATCTAACTAGCTAACCTCAAGGAGGCAAACATATTTTTTTTTCTGAAGAGATATATTAACTCATTAAACTACAATTTAATGAATAACATAATATTAAACATGAGAACAACTTATTTAAGAACAAGAGAAAACAACTTAAAACAATAACACCTATGTCCTCTAAGGTCCCCTAATGTCCCTGCAAGGAATGCTAACACTTACTAAGGCATAAGAATCAAATATAATCTAACCATTACATTTAACATAATACCTTAACATAAATAAATGAATCTTAACATAGAAATGATAACATATAAGAACTAAGCAACATGATTAGTCTTAGGATCTAGGTTCATTCTAAATCCCAAAATCCAAATGTTCGTAAGATTACATCCCACATTATCATATAACCATAGCAATTGAACTTAAATAAATTAAACAATGCTCATGAAATATCATTTAATGCATTACAACTAAAATCTTCTCACTAAGAATCTAATCATTCATAAGGGACACACACACACACACACACACACATACATTAGATCAACATAGTCAGGTGAAAGAAAATGATAACATCACCTCCTTCTCAAGATGAGTGATGTGATATCATCTTGTGATATCATACCTTATACACTTGCAAAAAATAAAATATCATAACCATACATATAGCATAATAAAGCAATCATCATCCATATCCAATGATATTATCAGAATTAGTGTTAGCACAAAATATAACACCATAAGTAGTAAACATAAACCATATAAGCTAGGAACTGTATTATCACAAAGTCCATGTAGTGTCCCTCCTAGACTTGCATATTGATAGACCTAATTAGAGTTATGGTTGATACTTAGGTTATTATTTATGACCTTATTACTATCCAAGATGATATCAATGATGCTAGTTACCTTATGTAGATTTATGTTATTTATGACTGATGATGTGAGGCATACTTTATGATATGTGGCATTTGATGATTTTTGTAGATGTTAGTGCGTAGAGTCACCTTGATGGATGGATTTATATGTGATCATTGTTCATTTTGATTATATGACTTATGATGATGAGTTGATGCTAACCCTATTTCATGATTATGATTCTATACGATGTTTGATGGTTTATTGTGTGACTGTCTTCATAAGTAGAGACAATGTCATATCACTCATTGCGAGCATGATATGCAGTTGTGATTCTCTATCACTTGCCTATATATTATAATGTATATGTATCGTATATGTTGTGTTTAGTGTTGGATGCAGGTTTGCAGGTACTAGGCATTAACTCCACCTCACTTCATAGGTCTGAGCGTGTCTCTATCCCAAAGGCAAGTTGTCAGAAGTGACATAGTTTTCCTTACACACTCTAGGTCTAAGTTATGTACCTTGTCGATTGCACCACGACGCAAGTTGAGGTTAGACTCTCAAGTTGTGTCCTTTTCCCTTTGGCATAAGATGTTTTAATTCTATGTTTATCCCTTATTGGAGATGTGTGATTATTTGATTATTTAATATTTATTTTTATTGATTAATATTTAAGTTATTGATTTAATTTACTATTTGATTTAATATTTAATTGAGGTTTTATTATTATTTATTATTTAATTACCTTTATTTTAATTGAGTTTTTATTTAATCTTGATTATTCAATTTTTTATTTATTTGATTTTATTTTATTTTAATGATGTCTCTTGATTTTCTATTATTATAATTTATCTAATTATGATTAATTTATTTTATAATGATTATTTAATTAATTGATATTATTTAACCTATGCGTTGGTATTTTATTATTGATGAATAATATTACTCATATTCTTGAGGTGGATTATTATTTATTGGGAGAATAAATCACGTTATTTGTGAATTGTTATTTAATTATTTGTCTTTTTACTCCCCTCTTTGATTATTTGAAATAATATTAACCTACATACCCTTTTACTTGTTTGGTCGAATGGGGAGTTAGGTAAATAAAATATATTTATTAAATACCTTCCTCGAACTAGGCAAAGGTTGATATACTATATTGTTTTGGGAATATTTTGATTGGTTGACGTTTGGCCATAGTTTTGAATGATTTTTCTATTTATTTTGCTTTCTCGTATGGTTGTCGGGTTAATGATCCGACAGATTGAGGAGCTTACTTTCGAATTGGATTGGGAATTTGGCTTGTGGAATCTAGAATTGATTGAAGATTGTTCTACTCCAGATTTCTACAACCTTTTGGATTGCATTCACAGGTTGGTGAATTTCTCCTTAAAGTTTGTCTTCCCTGTGATTGAGATATTTTAATTTCTAAATGATGTTTGGGAATTGGATTGAGAAATTATAATTGCATTGGTATATTTGGATTTGGTTTTGATTATGAATCTGAGGAATGGGAAAAGATGTAGATTATTATTAGTTTTGGAACGGATATTTGCCGAATATGCTTCCCGTGCATCCCTGTGAATGTCATTTTCTGAATGTATCTTTTTTCATTACTTTTATTACTCATTAAAAGGCTTGTAAAGCCCTTGTTGTGTCCTTGGTATCCTCTTTATTTCACTTTTGCATCTTCATTATGTCCCCCTTTGAGATTGTGATAGTTAGGCACTTTTCTGTGCAATTTGTGTGCATGATGGATCATGTAAATTTGTGTAGATCTCATAGGAGCCTATAGTTATGGTTTATAATTTTTTGTATGTATTATTTCTACCTTCTTGTTCATTCTAGGATTGATTTTTATCCTATTTGTGAGCCCGAGGTCCAAACTAGGCATTTTTGTAATGTCCCTCCCTCGATCTGACTCCATTTAACTTAGTTTGACTCTAGTTGATTTCTTTGGTGGTTTATGTGGCTAGATGATACTCTCTTATGTGATGGATTTTAATATGTTGGATGTATATTTTATCTTAATGGATGGTTAGATGATAGATTATATGTGTATATACTGACCTTGGACTGAGATATCTTCTTTATGAAAGAGATATTTCTTGTGTTCATCTACTTGTATGGGTAGAGTCTGTATGGGGTGCGAGGGGATGATCTTCCATCACCCACTTCAAAGGGAAATAGAATGTCATGACTCTCCTCCACCGGTGTGCCTATTATGTTGGAATAATGTATTTGCATGTGAGATAGTTTGTTTATGCAGCTACAGGTACCGAGCATCGACTCCACCTAAATCTTCAGGTCTGAGCGTACTCTTTGACCCAATGGAAAAGTGGAAAAGGAGTTATCAGTAAGAACCTAGACATAACCTCCTTGTCAGGTATCCTTGTGGTCATAGTTAGTCTTATTATTGTCAGTCTCCTCCATGTGTACATCTGTGAATGTTGTTTCAGACGTCCTCATAGAGTTGGTGTAGTGTCCCTCCTAGACTTACATTTTGATTTATGGTTTAATAGACTTATCTAGACTTATGATGATGGTTATGAATTTATTTCTATGCAGAAGACATTTATGATGCTATACGGACATGTGTTATATTGATGAATTTTGATGATCTATGTGATGGATGATATGTTATGATTATTCAATGGATGATATTTCTTGATGGACTTATATGTATTCGAGAGTCCTATGTGATTTATATGATTTCATGATATATGATGATGATACTAACCCTACTTAATGATGATGATTTTATAAGATGTGTTTGTATTGGGTGACTATTTTTATGAAATGGACGATGTCTTATCACTCATCACAAGCATGATAAGGTGTTGTGATTCTCTTTCACTTGCCTGCTACTATGATGTTGTATATATATGTTCTTTTGCATTTATCAGTGGATGCAGGATTGCAGGTACCAAACATCGACTTCACCTCGTCTCACAAGTCTGAGCATGTCCTAATCCCAATGACAGTTGTTGGAGATGACTTGGTTTTCTCTCACCTACTCATGGTTTAGTATGTTCACCTTGTCAGTCATGTCGGGTGTAAGTGTTGTCCAGTCTTGAGTCGATATCTCATCCTATCTTTGTGCAGATGGTTGTGTGTGTGTATGATTTATCATGGATTGGATTAATTATCCTATAGTTGGACAATGTTTAATTAATTAATTAATTAATTAATTAATGTTGAGTAATAATTAATAAAGTTATAATTAATTAATTAATTAATGGATATTTGATTTATTGTTATTGAATTTATTAATGTTTGATTTATTAATTAATTGGTTTTATTTTGAATTTAATTGATTTATTAACTTTGTTTTATTTAATTAATTTTATCCTTTGATTTTATTTATTGATGATTGATTTATTTTAATTTATTTTAGATATAGTTGTTAAGTTGATGTTGATTAATTAATAATTATAAAAGTATAAAGCCTCTTTTTATTTCTACACTTTGAAAAAAGTAATTATATTTTTTTTTTTGGTTTATTGTTCATAATTTTTCGAAACCCCTTATACTAAGTGTCTAGAACTGAAATGGCGCTGCAAAATGTCACCCAAACCACGACAAGTGGTAAATAGTATCCTACGATCAAGAAATCGCATCCAGCTACGAAGTTTGTCCTTTGCCCTAAAAATATCCAGGGGACAAAGAGGGTATCCCCAAGGAAAGCTAATTCATTTTCTCAAAATGCCCACAAAAACAAGGTGGGTTTAGCATGCAGATTTGAAGCCCTTTCATCTATGCAATCCTATGCTATGGGAGTAAATTTGATCCCAATTACTCTAAATCAAATTTGCAAGGATGCGGATAGGGTTCCAAGTGTCCCCCCAATCAGCCAAAATAAATCTAAATTTACAATAAATAAGGATATCTCTGCATCTTCTATAGTATATACTGAGTGGTCGGGGAAACAAAGGAACCCTAGATCGACACTGGAAATCTACAAGGACCATTTGGCAAGGAAGGGAAATGGTGGCCTCCTAAAGGACTAACACGATTTACTACAAATTCTATTGCCACGGGTGCAAATAGGGTAAAACTTGGGAAAAAAGGTCTCATGGGGAGTCTTTGCCAAAACCGCCAATGGCCCTTCCTCGGGCTATTAACTCAGCAAGCAAATCTCAAAATCATAAAAGTGAGAAGCAAGTCAATTCTCATATCAGCTCTGGTTAGAACACAATTATCATAAGTAACCATTACACAAATGATAGCTGGGAGGATTACAAAAGACGAGGTCTCTTTGGCAAATGGTGCGGTTTCGATGCCTCCACGCAGGATATTATCCAGTGGTTGATCTCCACAACCAAAGGGTAGGTAAGTATCACAATCCTAGAAGACAATTATATATTTATTCATTGCAAATCATTAGTATTAAGGGATAAATTACTAAATTTTAAACTTAGTTTCTTTAAAGGTTACTGTTTCTCCCTTTTTAAATGGCAACCACATTTTTTCCTAATATTTTCAAAGATCATTCTGTCCCAAGGTGGGTAGAGCTACCTAACCTCCTAGTAGAGCTTATTCACGATCATTGCCTTGTCAGAATAGGTGACTCACTTGGGAGTTTTAAGGATTAGAAGAAAATTTCAGAGATTCTGCTACCATCAGGATGATGGTCAAATTACCAATCAAAACTGTTAACATTGAGCCTATTAAAATTATAAAAAATCACTCTTTGTATTGGATTAAACTGAAATTATTTAAAGGTAGAGTGTTCTCAAATGAAGTTATCCTTCTAGATCTCACTCTTCCCAACCCTAAACTAGGAAAAAGAAGCCCAACTTTACCCCCTAAGGATAAGATTGTCTTAACTCTCAATCCTGAAGGAGGAGGCTTCACCATAAATACTTTGATGGGGGCTACCACAGATAAATCAGATTTGAGTAGGAATACAATGGATAGGAAGGAAAAGGAAACCCTAACTCGGGGATTAGAGGAAGCAGAAATTGCTTGCAATGATGGTGGCATATTTGAGACACCCTCACTTATCGATATATATATATATATATATATATATCCCTGTCCCTCTCATTGAAGAGATTACCCTCATGGATTGGTGCACGCAGGGTTCTCCCAGGGAGAAATCAGAATTGGTATTTAATGGAGGGGTTATCAGCAAGGTAAATGGCATGGACTACTCGGCATCCCAACTTAGTGACCCCCTAAATATGGAAACCAAGGAAACCGAGGAGGAACATTTAAAGAGAATTGAAGTAGAAAATAGGATCATCTTAGATTATGTGGGCAATGAAACAGTTAACGATCCAATGGATACTTTCATAGATGAAATTATTGATGATGAGGAACTAGCATATCAAAAAGGCTTCTTATGGTAGGGCTCTTGAAGAAAGATATTATGTTGGATGTAGTTCAAAAGGTTATGGGGATCATGGAATCAAAAAAGGAACGAGAAAAAGGCAACCTTGGATTAGCCAAAACCATAGAAGATATTGGTTCCCCTGATTGCGCCGAAGAAATTAAAAAAAGGGGTAGGAAACCCCTATCGAAGTTACTCAATCTAGCAGGAAAGGTAGAAGGTCAAACTAAATTAACAAATATTTTTAATGTAGGGAAGGGGAAGATCCTTCCCAAGGAGAAATGAGGCTCTTCACGTGGAATGTTAGGGGCCTGAATGCTCCTAGAGAGCAATGGATCATAAAATACTGCATAACAAAATTTAGCCAAGAATTAATTTTATTACAAGAAACAAAAATAAATAAGGATGATTTAGAAGCATTTAACAAAAAAATAGGGATAAGAGAAGTAGTGGGACTCCCAACCATGGGGGCGTCTGGAGGTTTAGCAGTAATCTGGGACCCTAGGGCATTCTCCTATGAGTCAATATATAAGTCTCCCAACTGGTTGTGTGGTTGGGTTAAAAGTTAGAAGATAAATTTAAAATTCCTCCTGATAAATGTTTATGGGCCCATTTAGAACAAGGACAAAAAGAAAACCTGGGCTGAAATTGAGCAATTCCTTACGTCGGTGTCGGATCAGTTTAGTATTATAGGAGGGGATTTCAATGCCATAGTGGATCCTCTAGAGAAATGGGGGGTCTGAGAAAAGTCTCCCAGACCACCATAGATTTTAGAGAATGGATAATAAATAGTAATCTAATGGAAATAAAAACTGAAATGAACTCCTTTACTTGGAATAATAGGAGAAAAGGATTCTACAATATTGCAAAAAAATTGGACAGATTTTTTTATGGGAAAATTTGGCCAACATTCCGAACTCCTTTGAAGCAAATATCCTGCCATTATCTAGATCAGACCACTTCCCAGTCCAGCTCAACATCTTAGAAGCCATCCCTACTACCTGGAGCCCATTTAGATTTGAGCTAATGTGGCTAAGAGATGAGAAAATCTTAAAGTTAATAGAAAAATGGTGGAAGGAAGCCAAAGCAACAGGCTCCAAATCCTTCCAGGTAGTTGCCAAATTAAAAATAATAAAACAAAATTTAATAGCATGGAATAAGAACAATTTTGGAAATATCTATAGCAAAAAAACTGAAATAGAAGAAGCTTTAAAGGAAATAAATGAAGAGGTTATTAGGAAGGGCATGGAAAATTACCTCTACCTTAAAGAAAGATCCCTATTAATAGAATATGAATAAATTTTGGCCAGAGAAGAAATTTTCTGGAAACAAAAGTCAAGGGAACACTGGCTAGAATCAAGGGATAGAAATACCAAATTCTTCCACAATAGTACCAAGCATAAAAGAATAATAAATAAAATCACCAACGTTAAGACTAAATCTGGTAATCTAAGCAACAATCTGGAGGTCATTGCCAAAGAAGAAAGTGATTACTTTAACATCATCTTTAACAACCTGGACGGATCAAGATTAGCCTCTAGGAATGAGGTCCTCAACTGTATCCCAAAGCTAATAAATAAAGAGCAGAATCAATTTCTAAATGCAAAATTCACTAAGGAAGAGATTGAGAAAGCACTTTTCCAGATGAACACAGACAAAGCCCCTAGACCTGATGGTTTCCTAGCTTCCTTCTATCGGCAATGCTTCAACTTTATTGGTGATGAGATCACTGAAGCATTAGAAGGAATAAGAAACTCTGGTAAAAATACTAGAGGAGCTAAACAATACATTTATAGCCCTGACACCAAAAAAAGACAAAGTTGAGTGCTTTGAAGACTTCAGACCTATAGCCCTCTGTAAAACATTATACAAACTACTAACAAAAACAATTGCAAATAGATTACATAAGTTTCTTCCTTGGTTGATTAGTGAGGAACAAACTGTGTTCATGCCAGGCCGCTCAATCTATGATGGTATCATCATTTCCCAAGAAGCAATTCACTCAGTACAGACTAATAAAGAATTGTGTATGCTAATTAAGCTAGACATCAAAAAAGCCTACGGCAAGGTAGATTGGCACTTCTTATGCAGCTGTCTTGAAGCCTTTGGCTTTGCAAAACAATAGATCAACCTTATTTATGAATGCATTTCCACACCCAGAATGTCAATTCTTGTAAATGGATCTCCTGTGGGTTTTTTTGCCATCTTGAGAGGGCTCAAGCAAGGGGACCCTATATCTCCCTTTCTCTTCATTTTAATGGTTGAATCCTTGGGAAGATTGTTTAATAGGGCTAGGGAGCAGTCATCTATTTAGGGCATTACAATTAATAGTGGAATTGAAGCCACCACGCACCAAAAATTTGTAGATGATACTATTCTCTTTGGACATTGTGATATGCTAGAAGCCAAGTCTATCAAGCAAACTCTAGGCAGCTACTCAATGGCTTCTGGCCAAGAAATAAATACCTTGAAATCAAATATATTATTCTTCAACATAGAAGAAAAACTAGCAAATAAAATAAGCAACATCCTCAAATTTAATAAAGGCAACCTACCCTGCAAATACCTAGGTACACCCTTGGATAAGGGATGTATATCCTTGAATTTATGGGACCAAATTCTAACAAAAATTATAAAAAGAATAGATACTTGGAAAGGAAGATGACTTTCCTCAATGGGCAAGGCAACTATGATAAAATCAGTTTTATCTGCCATGCCCATATACCAACTCTCCTGTATTGACCTACCTATATCAAAAAAGAAGGAACTGAACAAACATCTAAGAACCTTCTTTTGGCAAGGAGGCAATGAAAAATTCAGAATGCCCCTAGTTGCATGGGATAAAATCTATAAACCAAAAGAAAAAGGGGGGTTGGGGTTAAAAGACATAATTCTCCAAAGCAAAGCTCTAGGGGCAAAGCTGGTGTGGAGAATGTATAATAACCCCCATTTAAAGTGGGCAAAATTACTTTATAACAAATACCTCCAAAATTCCAATCCAATCAGCATCTTTAGAATCTCTTCCCCCCCTTAGAGATCAAGGATTTGGAATTTCATGATAAACTGCAAGGAAATCATATCTAATAAGCTTACATGGAATCTAGGGAATGGAGAGAAAGCATTATTTTGGAAGGATTCTTAGGGAGGCTACCCTGCAATCAGTAGAGAACATAAATTTGATACTGCCATATCAATCCTAGAGAGTCGATGGGGAGATAAGGTTTCAGACTATATAGAGGAAATCTCGATCGATGGCATTAAAAGCTAGAAGTGGAAATCCTTAGGAAACTTAGATCTCTTGCCAAATGAGTTAAAAGTACTAAAAGGCACATTGGCTTCAAGAAAAATCTCCTTTAGTCAAAAGGAGGATGGTTTAGCATGGGATGGATCTACGAAGGGTAAATATAGCACAAGAGAAGGATACAATAACCTCATTAGAAAAGATCAAACCAAAGATACAGACATCC
Source organism: Cryptomeria japonica (assembly GCF_030272615.1). Classification (NCBI taxonomy): domain Eukaryota; kingdom Viridiplantae; phylum Streptophyta; class Pinopsida; order Cupressales; family Cupressaceae; genus Cryptomeria; species Cryptomeria japonica. The sequence continues at coordinate 420,860,933 of NC_081405.1, read as the reverse complement.
CACTAAAACTATGCTGGGATAAAATATGTCTTCCCAAAGCTGGGTTATTTGCCTGGCTGACACTTCAGGATAGAATCCTGACAGCTTCCACATTTAGGAGAATGGGTTTCAAGGGACCTAGTAGATACCCTCTCTATGAGAAGATGGAGGAAACTACCAACCATCTATTGTTGACCTATGAATACTCCCACAATTGTTGGGGTTGGCTTAAAAGGCAGATGAATTGGTACGCCCCATCCCATACTCAGTCCTAGCCATGTTCCAAGCATGGCTGATCAAAAACAAAAGATGCTTATATAAGGGTTTATGGGTTACAGTTCCTTCATTATTAATTTGGGAGATCTGGAAAGAAAGGAATAGGAGGATCTTTAAAGATTTCAAGATGGACTGGCCTCAACTTACAAAGAAGGTTGAGGCAGCCATAATAATTAGTCATCTGTCAATCTATGAGGGGTCAGAAAAATCTGGGATGACTAAATGGGATGGGGAAATGAGACTAAAATGGATTGGTTTAAAAATTCCCCCATATGTTGGAGATGGGCCATCCATCAGCCTACAAAAGCAAAGGGAGTGTAAGTGGTGCCCCCCTAAAGATGGACAGTTTAAACTTAACTTTTATGGGCTTCCAGAGGGAATCCTGATATTTTGGGAATTGGATGTTATATACATAATTTGAAAGGGGAAGAAATTGCAGCCCTAGCCTCACCAATGGGTATAAGCTCCAAAAATGAAGCTGAGCTAAGAGCCCTACATGAAGGTATAAAATTATGCAAAATCTTGAAAATAAGAAAAATCAACATAGAAGGGGACTCAGCTATCATTATTAATGCCCTCAAAAAAGGAAATATGCCTAATTGGAAACTCAATGCTATCCTTTCAAACATCATGATTGATATTCAATCCTTGGATGAAATCACCTTTAACCATATATATAGAGAAGGCAACTTCAGAGTGGATCAGCTATCAAATAAATGTGTGGATGGTTTCTCCTTCATCAACATCATGCCAGGACACCCTGATTACCCCTTGAGGTATCCATCATACTCAAATTTTAGCTAGAAATACAACCTTTAAACTTATTTTTCTTCTCAAATGAAGAAGGGGTTTGGAACATCATCCTCATTAAATCTTAAAAGCTAGCCTTATCCTAAGGTTCGACCGTATCTAGTGGATTAACTTGGTGTCCCCCTCTCCTTTATTCAAGAATTCCTAACTCACAAATCATACGATTAAGGGGCGGGCATAAGTACTAGTATATAATTACTACCTTCATCTTAATCCACGTCAGCATATTACATGAATATGTGAATAACAAGGTAGATTTGTCATATCAATACTTTCAAATATTAATCTTCGTCAGTATATCACCCGAAATCTTAAGTAAAATGATCTAAGCGTCATGTAATCATTACTCCTTGTCCTCGGTATTTCTAAGACATCGATTCTCCCCTTATTTAATAAGAGCTCTTAGACCGACCTTCCTGACTTTCTTAGGCTTATCAATAGTGAATTCTAGCTATGGATACCCCGGTTAGATTGATAAGTGTTAAAAGACAGATGGCCTTCTACGGAGTGATCACGAAGGATAGGTTGAGAAGGATTATTCGTCTCCCTCATGAGGTGGTGATTTATGCCATCAAAAAAGTTCTAGGGCATGAATATCTCAATAATGAAGACCACACTAAGGCCAACTAGGATATAGTGGCCATGTTCCTAGTTGTGACAATGTATTTTGAGAAGGACAGAGACGCCACGGCTGCCCTATGCAGGGATGTCTTCAAAGCAACCATTCTGGGGGAGATGGAGAGGGTTCTTGTCAATATTAGTGTCAAATTAACCATCCCAAGGCCAAAGAATTATGACATGATCTTGATCATTAACAACAACCCGATGCCCAGGAAGCATATTCTGGTTATTGAAGACCCAACCGCCTTCAATGCCAGAACTAAAGAAATCTGTAGGAGCCTTGAGTTCCTCTTCTACCTTTTTCACCTTTGCGCTTCAAGTAAAGACTCCTGGTTTGAAGATTACCTGAACCTATAGGTTATTGAGCTAGATGGGGATCTTATTAGCTCAGACTCCCAAGGACAAGAGGATTAACTCACTGTGTTTCTCCCTTGAAGACCCATAATTTTGTTTGATCTGGCAATATTCGGTTTCCACCACCCTACTGTTATTTTGTTATACAACTCCTTTCTTTGGTGCGGTCTAGGATATAGTATTGTTGATACAGGAGTCTCTCTAACCTATTAGTCTCTGGTACTGAGACTTTGTATGGACTTTTGGTATGGCAGGGTCTGCTAATTAATATGGGCAAGACATGCTTCATTTGGTTCTTATTTTTTATTGTGTCTGCTTCATTTTCAAATTTGATTAGGCAGTATAGACAACTATGGCATCCAGACCTTTATAATTAATTGAATTTATGTTTTATGTAGAAATAATATCCCAATGGATTAAGACTAAAAATTGTATAGAATGGGGTTTCCTATGTTCGATGAAATATAAGAATTATATACATATGAAGTTATATGTTCTGTATTTGTCATTTGTGTATGAATGGTCTATGAATCATAGCCTAAATTTTATAATTCTCCTAGTCCTGGGATAAATCTCTAGTATTATGTGACCTGACTGGAGCATTTTATGATTATCACTATGACATCCGCCATACTATGGTGGTCCATTTTCCTCTATTCACCAATGTGTTGCTTGATCTCAGACTAACATGTTGACATGGTAGTTTAAATGTTTTGCAGATTTTCGTGTGCATGGTGTTTTTTTTTTTGTGGGGGGGGGGGGTGGTTGGTCTGTTTTGCAAGGCAAGAATACCAGGATGGAATGATAGTACCTTTTAAGCCACACCCCTAGATCTATATCAGAAAGTGAATATAGAGCTTCTAGAACTTTCATAAATTCAGCAGCATCTATATAATTTTTATGATCTTATTTCAATGGCAAAATTGCCAAGCAATGTAAGGTAGAAATACCATCAAAAGATTTTGTAAATTTTCTAGGAAGTCAATCTTCCTTGGGCCAGACTGGAGGTTTTTTTGCCTCGGTTCTTTCCTACCAGTGCCCACACCAAACCGAGATGTAAAATACTTGAATCAATAAAATTTTCCCGCCCTTGGCCTATTACCTATAAAAAAAAATAAAAAATCTTTTACCATGCTTGGGAGGTGTAAAAATAAAATAAAGTTGATTTTATCTTCCCTCCTAATTGATTGGGTGAATTTGGAATAATAGGTAAGAAATATAATAAAATATTCTTACCTTGGAACTATACAAGATAGGTAAGAAATATTAATTTTTGGATTATTTTGATTGGTTGGGATTTTTGCATAGTTTGTTGTGTATTTTTTTTTTATTTGAAATTTTTGGATGGCTACCGGGGTACCAGTCGGTAGGATTTTTGATTGAAGCTTTGAGATTTTGGCTTGGATTTTGGAAGCTTGGATTGTGGAAGCTCTTCTTCAGTTTTCATCCTTGGATTTGCGATCTCTAGGTTTGAGTTCTTCCATTTTTAGATTTCCTAAAATTTAGTCTTCTCTTTCTCTTCTCGTGAAAATGATTAATTTGTGATTGTTGAATGGATGGGGAAAAGAAAGACATTATAGTTTAAATCCTTTGGAATTAAATGAATGAAATGGGGAAATTGCAGATGGCTTCTTATGTTTGAGTGAGATTCTTGAGTTGTTTTGTCTGTGTAAGTGAATGGTGGATAAATGAATATATGTATTTACTTTTTCTGTGTGTTTGTAGAATGTTCTTATTGTTATTGAATGTTCATTTGGGTATTGTACTCCTTGTGAACTCCTAGTTGTAATAGGGGCTACTTTTCTATGTCTTGATTGCTTCTGTGACAATGTAAGAGCTCATGAAGCTCCTTGTGACTATCTGTGGCATATTTAAATCTATTGTAATTATGTTGCAAGTGTGGTTGGGTGTTTTGAGTTGCATTTGTTAAGTCCATTTGGCCTATGCGGAGTTAGAGTTATCTCCCATGCACCTAGACTCCCAAAATGTAGTTTTGGTCAAGTTGCTTATCCACTGAGTTACAAACTCATTCTTGTGAGTTTCATTTGATGCATAAACCATGTTTATACCCTTTATTATTCTTATCATACCTCCTATTAATGTCCTTGAGGTCATTTTTGTCTCCTAAGTCAATCTGGGCAGTTACTTTACCTTCCGGAACCTTCAAACTTGAGATATTGCATACTTTACCAGAAACACCACCAAACCAACCAGAAATGCTACCATACTAACCAGGAATGCCACCCCATCTACCAAGAATTTTGATATGCATACCATAAATGCCATTGTTCAGACCCAAAGAGCTGACAAACTGACCGGGAGAGCTAACCTATAGACTGAGAAATCTGACCTATGTACCTGAAACGCTGACCAATAGACCAAAAATGTTATGAAATAAATAGAAATACTAGGCAATGTCCTAGAAATGCTAGGCAATGTCCCAGAAATGCCACCCTACAAACCAGGAACACAACTCTGCATACCAAGAGAACTAAACCGCTCCAGAAGGCCCAGCAAGGTCAATTTTAGTGTTGTAAAGTCCTAGTATGGATTGTGTGAGTTCCTAGAGGCATGTGAAGTCTATTTTGAGAAATTTTGAGTGATTAATGATGTTCCATTATGTTTCATGATCTATTTTATGCTCTGGTAATTGGGATCATGCCCTACCATTGAGGAGTTTCCTTATGCAAAAGTTCGCTCCAGCAAGAGGTTCTTGCCTTGTTGTTTGAGGATTGTTTCTATGACTCTAGTGGGATGTTTTGTAACTTGTTGTTGAGGATTTAAATTAGTTTATGATGCACTTAAATTTCATTTTCTTGCTTTGGTACTATGCCTATGAGGCATTTGTGAAGGCCCTATGCTTGTAATGGATCATATGTATGCTTTATGTGCATTATGTGCTCAGTGATGTTATGCATTCTTGAAGGACTTTTTATGAGTATTATTTCATGTGTTGTGATGTAACTTTATGTGTTACCCTATGGCTTGGAATATGGTTAGGGGGAGTGGGCTTCCTTGTGATGACCAGGGTCATGTGAGTTAGGTTGCTTGGCACCTAGACCGCTAGGGCACAATGGGAGTTTTCCTCTTTGTAATTCAGTGATAACATATAATAATTGAATGGGTTTGGCTTTCACCTAATAAGATAATTATATTTGGTTGGGCCATATGAGATGGTAAGTCAATCTCCCTTGTACTCACATAGGTTGAGATGGCTCCACATGTCTGTTAAGGGATTGTTTTCACCCTTCTTTTGTGAGGGTAGCTTGTATGACTATTAGGAGTATGGATTGCTCTTCTTTGTGAGGATAGAATACATGTCTACTATGGGTGCTTATTTACCTTCTTTGTGAGGCTAGAACATAGTAGCGTGACTAGTAAGGATGGCCATATTCCCTTCTATATGAGGATAGCATGTGATGACACTCCATTCCTACATGTGACCATGTCCATATGCCATGATTTTCTTGTACACCTCTGGGAGAGTCTATTGTTGATTTCAGCCTTGTGTTGTCATGTGATTATTATTTTGTTGAGATCATTATGTTCTATGTTGAGTCCCATGGTTGTTAGGTGTCAACCTAGATCTTGAGTGAGTGTTGGAACCCCATGTCATCTCCTAGAATAGGGGGTGGTTCCTATTTGGTTCCACATGGTCGGGTGGTTTGATGCCTTCTTCCATTGGGATGTTCTTCATTGGATGTTGCATGGGTGGACTTGGATTTCTATTATCTCTTCAAGTGGATGTAAATTGGAACTTAATCTATGTAATTATGATTGTTATCATGCAATATTTAACTCAAAAGGATGTAATTGTAAAGGAAGCCATGTAACCAATATCTTGGAATATGTGTAATGAGACTTGTAGAAGATTGATTTCAAAATGAGATATATAGGATAAAATTATTGTAAATGGATATTCACGATGAATGTAATTTCCAGCTAGCAGGAATTGAATGATTGCAATGATTGTGTATATCTTGTGGATGGTAGTGAATATAATAATGATCATGTATGCCTTGATTTGAAGGATGGTAATCCTTAGTGTTAGTTACTCTTGGGACATGAAAATTAATGAGTAGTCATGGATTTGTATAGATTCAATGATTCTCTATTATGTGTTTGAGTTATAGAGCTGATTTCTATCCATTAGGGTTAATATTGTATCATGATGATTTTCTAAATGTGGATACAAAATATGTGCTCTTGTGATTCGTAATTGTTGTCCTCATTTTTGTTTTAAAAAATGATGGACCATTACATGAAATTTTTGTTCAAAAAAAGGAAAATATTACTCTATGGCATGTTTCTCGAGGCAAAATTTGACTTTATCCTTGGACTGGACTAATCCTCAAACCATCCTCAAACCACTTTTCGAATTTCATCATATTCTAGGTTCTTTTGTTATGTTTTTCCTTCAATTTCGGGTTTTTTCTCCCTGACTGTAGGTGGAAAAATTTCCTTAAGTTACAAGTTTTAATGTTTTCCTTTGTTTTAGTCTTTGTAGAGAAATTTTAAGTTAATTACAAGTGCACTTTATGAAATTAGAACTTGTAACTTACTTTTTATTTCCCCCTTGATGCTTTTTGGCCTTTTAAGTCATAATAGGAACTTTCTGGATAAGTTACAAGTTAATTTTAAATTATAAATTTAAAAGTCACTTGTAATTCTTTTATAAAGTTCCTATTTAAGTGATTTTACTTGTAATAGGGATTTTATTTCCTATTACATGTTTTATTTTCAAGTCACTTGTAAAGGGAATTTTATTTCCCCATTACAAGTTCTTTTTACAAGTTAAGTTATTAAAACTTGTTAAGGGGATTTTATTTTCCCCTTACAAGTTATTATGACTTGTAAATCTCTCTCAAAAACCCGATTTTGCCTTGTGCAATGAAAAGTAAACATTTTAAACTTGTAAATGAGTTCCTAAAACCCGATTCTCTCTAGAATGGAGATAAAGTTATTTTTAAATTTGTAATATGAATAAATAAACTCAATTTTCACTATTACATGCAAAATTTGAACTTGTTGCATTTCTCCAAGAACCCGACCAGCTTCTTAGGCAAATTTGTTGAAAGTTTCAATCAATTTTTGTGGATATTTTCTAGGAGGAAGAAGGCATTTTGAATTATTAGCTATTTTCATGAATCTTGAATCTCTTTCCATGCCATTTGGTGGATTTATTTGCTGGTTTGAAGTCGTTATAACAACAACATGCGTTCTTCAAATGCCATGATTTGCTCCTCCAAAATGCCATGAATATTTCATCGGCTAAGTCATTTTGCCCTCTCTTGCCTAGGCATTGGGGTTTGATGAGGTTTTGACCTCTTCTTATGCCATTTTGCAAGGCATTTTTGCTGCTAAAGACATTTTTCAAAAACATGGCTAGGGTTTTGGGAGTTCGATTTGTTGCTTATTTAAAGGTTTTAATTCTTCATCACAAGGATTGTTGCATTTCCTTGGAAGAGAATTTGGATTAAAGCAAGGTATGTATTATTTTCATTTTGTTTTCATTTCTTGTCTTCTTGTTTTATCTTTCTAGTTGTAAATTTGTATATATGTTGGTTTTGCCCTAAAATCATTTTTGTAAGAGAGATTTTCCCCTTTACAAAGAAATTTGTAAATTGCATTGATTTTCCCCATTTTACCTCTTTACTTGTATATGGTATTTTAAATCTTGATTACAAGTAGGATGAAAATGATTGATCTTCCCATGTGATTAGAATATTTTAATCATCTTTTGGTAAAATTTTAAAATTTCTAAGTGGAAAAATACCCAGTCTTTCAAAATCGGGTTTTTAGAACTGGGTTACATGTTGAAAGTGTTTTCCATTTTCTTGAAGATGACATTCCCAAAATATTTCTATTTTCATCCATACTCATTTTCATTATGCATACATATCATTCCCATCATTTCCCACATGTCAAAATCTCATTTTTCACCTGCTTCTTCATTTTCCCTTTTTACAAGTATACTTGCATTCGGGTTTCAAAAGTCCGATTGTATTTCTGTCCTTCCCCACTTGTATACTTGTAAAACATTCCCCAAGATCTGAAATTGGTCAAAGTCAAGTTTCAAGCATTCCCATTTATTTCCCATTTTTCTCTCACAAAGTTGTGAAGTGCAAGGGCTAGAGTTCTTCCCATTTGAAGAAAAAAAAATGTTAGCTACAGTTGATTATGATGTTGCTTTAACACTTTTAAGTCTTCATCATAGCATACCAGATTGTTCTTCACTATCATATTTACCATCATCATCCATTCCAAAGAAGATGAAGTATAAATATGACAAGTACCAGAATGAAGTTTCCCCTTCACAAGTTTCATCTCCTTTGGATCATATCAAGGATACAAAAATAGGGCATGTTGACATGTCAGAATTCATTAAAAGGGTGGAGGGTCCGCAGGATAATAATATGAAATGGTTGTTGGACATCCACATTCATCATGCATCTTCTTTTCCAGTGGCTGCCCTAGAACCTGAATTTGTTCTCGCTTGTGCTCACCACTTCATCAAGGAGATGAGAACCATTAGAAATGATGATGGTGAGGCAATAATCAGCCTTGATGTGGATACTATTGAGAAAGTCTTCAGAATACCATCAACACCTATGTATATGGAGATTTCAAAGGATAGTGTAGTTGAGTACTATGTCAAAAGGGAAACAGACTACAAACACCACATTAACAGATGGATTCATGAGCCACGAGCCACTTTCACAAGGTGGGATAAGTTATACTATTGTGACTTCAAGTGGAAAATTGGAGATATCATTACTCTCCTCAGCAGGATGTTGGGTCTTGAGCACTCTAATGTTTTTGAGCCCTGGATGTATCAATTTTTCATGTTCATAAGGAAGTCTCAACATATATCATGGGGAGATATTATCAGTGATGCTTTGTGTGAACAACTTGCAGTAGTCCCTACTACCATGACATTCTCTATGAAATCATACTTAGTGTATTTGGTGGCATCACTTAGACATTTCGTTGGTCTTTCTACCAAGGGTGATTGCTCGCTTATACTTGTGTGGGAATACTATGATCAGATGCCCTTGAGACCCAGTAGATTACATTTTAGGAGGGTTCAAGATGCATTCTTTGATTACTTCACATGCCAATTTGACAGGACTCTAAAGAACATAAGGGTGTCAGATGAAGCATGGGAAAGAGTGAATGAGTATGGTTTCTTGTTCCTTCAATTCTCGACTTTCACTTATATAAGAGTCAGATGCTATAGTGGGTAGCCATACATGCTTCCTAGATACTTGACTGATAGGATTATTCTTATGGAGTTGGGAAGATAGATCATGGTTGTCCATGCATATCAATCTATCAAACATAAGGTTGGGATGGGGATTTCTACAACCAACCCATTGAAGGTTAGTTAGTATTCCCTTATCACATCCACCAAATCCAAACATATGGAGACTGAGATGTGGGAGCTTAAACTCAAAAGGTTTAAGTCAAGGGAAATTTTGACTACCGAGGTATGAAGGAAAAGATCAAAAAGTCCTTCATACATGTGCATCGCATTGACGATATCTGGGTGAATCTTTGAACATAAAAGGAGGTTCTTAAGATAGACTACTGCAAATTCACACTTGAGCAAGTTATTAATTTGAACTTGGTGGACATTCTGCAAGAGATGATTGATGATGGGAATGTGCTTGAGCCAAAGTATGTCTCATGAAGGGTTGTGAAGCTCGACTTCTTTTAATCCAATGGTCTTATAAATAATGCACTTCCATTCTTGAAATATTTCAGACTATCCTAGCTAACACCAACACTTGGCTCAAAGGTAATGGTGTTAGATTCATCAATATCAAGGTTGGAAAAGAAGATGACTCTATGGGACCTCTTGGAGGTAAGTCTAAGATTCAAATTGACAACAAGGAAGGTGCATCATCTTCAGGCATGAGGATTAAATTGCGAGTTAGTCGGGAAATAGTGCTTCCTCCTAAGGAGGTGATAGTTCATGGAAAAGAAGTCCCAAGTCCTAGATTCGCATTCATGTGATTGATCTTGATGATCCGGAGGAAGGACAATAATCAGATGATGCTCCTAAGTCATTGGGTTTAGAGTCACCTCATGAGATTCCCTCCTCAGTTTCCATGGAGCTGCCTCTATCTCCTCTTGATAGAATAGTGGATAAGTATACTCAGAATGTTGTTCCTATTATAATATTTGAGCCACCTCTTGATCATCAATAAGAGAGTTTGTTGGAAATAATCAAGGATACTCCTACATGCATTCATTTGTCAGATATTGATACCTCTACTTTTGTCTTTGAAGAGTTTATGAGATAATCTTCATGCCCTTTTGTTACTGAGAAAACCATGGTTTCCATCAAGACAGATACTTCACCCAGGGTGACCATGGTTTTTCAAATAGAAACTGCTTCTCCTTTGCCTTCAATAGCTACTAGCAGAGAACTAGTCATTTTACCTCCATGTCTTAGTTCTTTCACTCCCAAGAGGAAGAAGTGGGAAATTTCTCATCATGTCTTTGATTATCAATAGCTCAAGCAATCTAGGCCCAAGGTTGCTAAAAAAGACAAGACAATCTCAAGGGTAATAGTTTATAGTAATAAGATGAAGGTGGCTGAAATTATTGAGCCTCTTGCAGATAAGCCACATGAGGAAATGCAAGTTGTTGATTACAGGGTTACAAGGATAGAATTGGGTAAATAAACACATGAAGTGGTGAAGCATGATGCCCAATAATCCATAACTTCACTAGTACAATGATATGATGAACTTTTAGCGAAGAAAGACAAGCTAGAAGAGGAGAATAGGCAACTTGTTGCAGCTGTTCATAAAATCACAAAACCTACTGGTGAAGGGAGTAATCCTTTTAAGTTCTTCTAATTCACAAGAATCAATTTAGGGAGTTGAAGGAGCTTCTTAGAAGGTACAAGCATTGGACTCTTGGGTGGATCAACTTCATGATTTGTGTGCACAAGTGCTAAAAGACATATTCCAAATGATGGTTAAGTTGGATACCATTGAAGAAAAATTGAATCATACCTCCGAGACTTTCAAATAGAACTTGGAAAGGGTTGAAGGTAGCTTGACAGTTTGGCGCAAGATGCCTCGACAATAGTTGAGTGTTCTTCAGGAGCATTCCATTCTTCCTTCTAGGGTCATGTATCTTGAATTTGAAGAGCTTCTAGAGAACAAAGCCCTCATTCTCAAATCCCTCATTGAAGAGATTGATAACACAATGAGATTGTGAGTTGAAGTATTCCAAGGTGTTTTTTATCATTGTGAGAAGGCCTCTTGCAATATCATGGGTCAAAGTGGGGATTTCATACCAGAAGAAGAAGTTCTCATAGATCTACAGATGAAGATTCATAATGAGTGGAGGAGTGAGCAATTTTCAGCTATCTCAATTCAATTTTTGATGAAACATCAAATCTTCTTGCATGAAATCCAATCCACTTTGGAGAAGAACAACTCTATTCTTCTTCAATGTCATGATACCATTGTGAATACCATGATTGTTTCCAAGAACACCCATGAGCTGAATCTTGCTGAGCTACAAACGATCATCCAGAAGTTTGAAGGATTCATGTCTTCACATGCGGCAACCTAAGTGTTTTTCAAATCCCATGTCACAAACACTGGGATCTCTGGTTAAGGTTGTTGCTCTTAGTCTTGTGTGATGTACTATAATGTTCTCTTGAGTTGAGTTGTTCTTGAGATTTGTGATGGAAAATGTTATTGGAATATTTGGAGATCTTGTATGTTTATGCCTTGTGTTTCTCCCTAATTCTTCCTACAAATCATAATTGTGTGCAAAATATGTATTCATTTCTGATGCATGCTTCCTAGATGAGAGAAGATGACTCTATGGGACCTCTTGGAGGTAAGTCTAAGATTCAAATTGACAACAAGGAAGGTGCATCATCTTCAGGCATGAGGATTAAACTGCGAGTTAGTCGGGCAATAGTGCTTCCTCTTGAGGAGGTGATAGTTCATGTAAAAGAAGTCCCAGATTCACATTCATGTGATTGATCCTGATGATCCAGAGGAAGGACAATAATCAGATGATGCTCCTAAGTCATTGGATTTAGAGTCAGCTCATGAGATTCCCTCCTTAGTTTCCATGGAGCTGCCTCTATCCCCTCCTGACAGAGTAGTGGATAAGTCTCCTCAAAATGTCATTCCTATTATAATAGTTGAGCCACCTCTTGATCATCAATAAGAGAGTTTGTTGGAAATATTCAAGGATACTCCTACATGCATTCATTTGTCAGATATTGATACCTCTACTTTTGTCTTTGAAGAGTTTATGAGATAACCTTCATACCCTTTGGTTACTGAGAAAACCATGGTTGCCATCTAGATAGATACTTCTCCCAGGGTGACCATGGTTTTTCAATCAGAAACTGCTTCTCCTTTGCCTTCAGTAGCTACTGGAGGAGAACTAGTCATTTTACCTCCATGTCTTAGTTCTTTCACTCCCAAGAGGAAGAAGTGGGAAATTTATCATCATGTCTTTGATTATCAATAGCTCAAGCAATCTAGGCCCAAGGTTGCTAAAAAAGACAAGACAATCTCAAGGGTAATAGTTTATAGTAATAAGATGAAGGTGGCTGAAATTATTGAGCCTCTTGCAGATAAGCCACATAAGGAAATGCAAGTTGTTGATTACAGGGTTACAAGGAAAGAATTGGGTAAACAAACACATGAAGTGGTGAAGCATGATGCGCAATAATCCATAACTTCACTAGTACAACGATATGATGACCTTCTAGTGAAGAAAGACAAGCTAGAAGAGGAGAATAGGCAACTTGTTGCAGCTATTCATAAAATCACAAAACCCACTGATGAAGGGAGTAATCCTTCAAGTTCTTCCGATTCACAAGAATCAATTCAAGGAGTTGAAAGAACTTTGTAGAAGGTACAAGCATTGGACTCTTGGGTGGATCAACTTCATGATTTGTGTGCGCAAGTGCTAAAAGACATATTCCAAATGATGGTTAAGTTGGATACCATTGAAGAAAAATTGAATCATACCTCTGAGACTTTCAAACAGAACTTGGAAAGGGTTGAAGGTAGCTTGACATTTTGGCGCAAGATGCCTCGACAATAGTTGAGTGTTCTTCAGGAGCATTCCATTATTCCTTCAAGGGTCATGTATCTTGAATTTGAAGAGCTTCTAGAGAACAAAGCCCTCATTCTCAAATCCCTCATTGAAGAGATTGATAACACAATGAGATTGTGAGTTGAAGTATTCCAAGGTGTTTTTTATCATTGTGAGAAGGCCTCTTGCAATATCATGGGTCAAAGTGGGGAGTTCATACCAAAAGAAGAAGTTCTCATAGATCTACAGATGAAGATTCATAATGAGTGGAGGAGTGAGCAATTGTCAGCTGTCTCAATTCAATTTTTGATGAAACATCAAATCTTCTCGCATGAAATCCAATCCACTTTGGAGAAGAACAACTCTATTATTCTTCAATGTCATGATACCATTGTGAATACCATGATTGTTTCCAAGAACACCCATGAGCCGAATCTTGCTGAGCTATGAACGATCATCCAGAAGTTCGAAGGATTCATGTCTTCACATGCTACAACCTAAGTGTTTTTCAACACTTAGTTGCATTTTTTCAGAATTGTAATCTCTTAATTGTAGTTTTTCTTTTGACATGTTTACTTGTAAAAACATTTTGTAAATTGCAAGTCAAGTCATTACTTGCACCTTTGCAATTACAAGTAGATGAGTAACAAGTCAATTTAGAATAGGACTTGTAACTTTGAATAAGTCATAGTTAGTTATTGAATAAGTCTTGGTGGTTGAGATAATTTCTCTAGTTAGTTAGGATCATTCCACCTTTTGCTCAAGACTCCTCTCCTATAAACACTTGAGGGGGTCTATTGTAATCTTTATCTTTTGGAAAGCAAGTAAAAAATTCTGCCAAATTTGCAGCAAAGAAGACTTTGAGCTTTATGTGTAAATTGAAGAATTGAAAGGAATAGAAGAAAATTACTCAAGTATTGAGACTTTGTGCTATATTCTTGAGTTTATGTTCAACATTACCTTTCTTTCAAGTGTTTCTTAATGGGCTTAATCAAATTTGATTTGCAGACTTTGTACTTCAAGTATTGAAGATTAATTTAGTTAAAATAGAAGTTCTATTGAGAAAAGTTGTAAGACTTTGTGCTTACACTCATTCTTGAGAGACATTAGAAGAAGATTTTATAATAATAAATAGCTGTGAAACTTTGAGCTCACACTAGTTCTTGTTGTCTTGTGTAGAAAGAAATAAGTTATTTCGGACTTTGTGTTGTCATAATTTGTTCTTGACATCATTAGAATAGAAAAGGGTAGATAGGACTTCGCATAGTCAAGACTTTGAGCTTGATATTGATGTCCCATCCTGAAGGAAGTGATGGAAGTCTTTGAACTTTCAGGAAACTTCATTTCCTTTCTCTCATTTCATTTCAAAAAGTTCTTATTGTTATTTTATGTTAAATTGCTATCACTTTTCTATGAAGAGAAAATGATTTTGGCTTTCTTGAAAAAAGAAGAAAGACTGATGTTCCATCCTATTTTAGTTTTAGTATTAGATAGATAAGGGGAGCCTTCCCTTAATTAGGAGAGTTTTACTCACATACTATGGTCAAAGCCACAATTTTGTATATTTCCCCAAGTGTACAAAATTTTCAACCAACAGTTTTTAGCGACTCTGCTGGGGACACGAATGCATTCAGAAGCCTCATGCTTTCATTTGAAGTCTAGTGTTAAGAGATGCTATTATGTATGGATTAGATGGAAATTATATAGGTATCTTAGGTGGCATCATGCATATAAAATAGTTAAGCATTGATGTTATATTTCGTGTACTTGTATATGTTAGTAATCCTATTATGAATCGAAACACATATCCCTTCATAAGATAGTCCTAGATCATAATCCAAGATTCACAATGCCTAATAATGAATAGAATGGATCTGTAATGATGGGGGATTAGGAACATTTGAATTGGTGCTCTAAAATGAACTTAGTTTATAGGATGTTACTCTTAAAAGAAGTGACCTTGAGATACCCTAGGGGAAAAGATGATATGATGTGTTATTCTGCTTGCATAGTTGTGTTATAATGTTTTATGCTTTGTTGTAATTATCAAAAGATGTAATTTGTAATGATGCATTTAGTAGATTATGTATTTGATATGCATTAGATGTATGTTTTGTTTAGTAGATGATCTTTTTTAAAAAAAATCTCTATTTGTAGTTATATTAGGTGTATTTCTCTAGGGTATTTTTGTGGGCATTACATTTGGTATCAAATCCCATGTCACAAACACTGGGATCTCTGGTTAAGGTTGTTGCTCTTAGTCTTGGGTGATGTATTATAATGTTCTCTTGAGTTGAGTTGTTCTTGAGATTTGTGATGGAAAATGTTATTGGAATATTTAGAGATTTTGTATGTTTATGCCTTGTGTTTCTCCCTAATTCTTCCTACAAATCATAATTGTGTGCAAAATATGTATTCATTTCTGATGCATGCTTCCTAGATGAGAGTGATGTCTATATGATTCAATGTGGTCTTACTTGCTTGTAAATTTTAATGCTTACTTGAATATTAGAAGTTGTTCTCCCTATATTAATGATCATGCTATATGATGAAATAGAATTGTGTGTATTCTCTTAACTAATGTTATGTTCATAGGATCTACTTGTTACATTAAGCCTCTTATGAATAGTAAGATGGAGTGTCTGTTATATGCATATAAGAATGATTTGTGTAAATCATGATCTGAAATTGAAGAAATTGTATGCTATGAACTTGTATAATAAAATAGTAGTTGTCGACGCCCTTCTCTTTCATGTATTCTTGTTTGTAAATGTAAAGGGATTTACCTAGTGAAGTATGGGTACCAAATAGAGCCTTTGTGTGTTTTCATATGTATATGATTATGCATTTGAGAAAAGATTATGTGAATAAATTGCATCTTCTAGTAATGGCTTGAGATTTCTAACTAGATTTGTTTTGTTAGGAGACCTCATGGAAGTTGAATTTGCATATCTAATAAAATGATGTGTATAGCCACACAATACAACAAACATGACATGTCTAGGAATTTTGTATTTCTCATGCATAATTCTTGTGTGCATACATTGGTTGATTGGCAAGTGTTTTTCGTCCTCTTCTCTCCATTTGGATAAAAGGATCATAGTTCTTAGGAGTTTATTGATAATGAGTAGAAACATTGGATACTTATTGGTGTAGTATGGTATTGCATTTATTAAAGGAAAATATTGGATAAATAAGATTGTTTAAGATTGAGATTTATGCATTGCATCCATGATGTTGCTTAGAGGAAGAATTAATTAGATAGAATGAATATTACATGGAAATTGTAGGAAGTTTGATGAATCAATGGATTAAAAGATCATGTTGATACTCATATATTGGAATAATAAAAAAAATTATTGATGCATTGCATGCATAGTATAGGAAAACTTGGGAATTGTATCATTATGTCTTTATTTGGTTGGTAAGATAAAAACCTTAGTCTTAAGTAGGAGTGGTGTGGATTGTTGAAATGTTCAAGTTTATCAAATGCATAGATTAAAGACAAGATGATATCTCCTTATCCTATTCAAATTCAAAGGAAAGTCTTTGTTCGATGAATTCTAGCATGACGAATTGATGGTGTGTTGTATTAAGTGGTATTGCAATTCTATATGAATGTGCCTCTTGATCATTGGATATGCTTGGTTTGTGAATGATTATAGTTAAGGGATAGTGTTAGGATTCCCATAGATACTAAGAGGGGGGGTGAATCAGTATCTAACATGTTAGATGATTTTCTTAACTCAAAACATGTAGAACATATTAATATTGTATACCGGTAAATAGAAAGTAATGCAATAAATAGAGATAACAGCAACCACATGAAAAACACACCATAACACAATAGTTTAATGAGGAAACCCAGTGTGGGAAAAACCTTGGTGGGATTTGTGACCCACAATATTCACTTACTGGCCAATAAGAGAATATTACTGCTACAAGAGGGGCCTGCACATGCAGGAAGGCCAAGTTCCTAGAGCTCACTGCTAAATTACAAAAATGGGAAGTCTCACTCACTTACAAAATGGATTATATAAATCCAATGTCATGTGCTGCTTCAAAATAGCATCTACTATGCTAGATCCAGTACCGGTTTATAGCTCTGCTTCATACATAAACCCTTAACCTATAATTCACATAATAGGTCTGCCTTATTTTTCCTCATTACATTCTTTTCTTCCTCTATAATGAACTCTTATATATATATGAGTCATTTTACAACTTGCCAAGTCAGCTTACAATGATTTTACAATAATTAACAAAATAATTTACAAACAAAATTCTTGTCGGCCTCTGTGTCGGTATGCTTCCTTTCATTGCCGGTGCTGGTGGTCTGTGTGCTGGTGTAAAGTCTGATCTTGCTAGTGCGATGGATTGCCTTGTCGGTGTCATAGGATTATAAGGTTGCCTTCAATGACAAAATCTTCAATCACCTACAATGTCTCATTGGAGTGTGCATTTGCCAACAATCTCCCCCTTTGGCATTGATGGCAACACTCATGAGAAAAATTAAAAAAAACTGTCATCCAAAAAGAATCTACCGGTATTGTCTTACCAAAAATGTGTATTCCCCCTGAGTTGATGAGTCATTTTACTGATTATTTTTCTCATTCCACTACTCCCCCTTTGGCATCAATGACAAAGGTTGTCAAAGTGTCAATGAGTGTGGTTTCCTGCTTCATCCTTGTAACCGACTGGTTACAATCTGAACAGGATCTACCAAAACCATATTCAAGCTCTCAATGAACCTTTTGCTATCTTTTATTATGGCCTCTGTCCTCTAAACTATACCAGTGAGGTGTTGCATTTGCTCTGCCAGTGTTTTTTGTCCTTGAATCAAGGCATCGGATATTTCTTTCCTTAAGGAGGCGAGATAGTCCAATTTTGGACTAAGTCTCCATTTAAGATCTTTAGCCTTTCCTTTTATTCTTTCTTTGTCTCTTTCCAACTTTAGTAGTTCTTCCTCAAAACATGTTATCTTCTGCTCAAAGACTGATAATGAATCAGATGAATTAATGAAATTGTTAGCTAGTTGATTTATTTCTTCCTGTATCTTGCTGATTTTCTTGTCTATATCAACTGTCAAAAAGTTAGTTTTACATGTATCCCTGTACAAAGTTTTGAATTCCTTCAATGTGCTACATAGTTCTAGTAGAAGTGTGTCAAATTGCCTTGTACACTTCTTTATTTCTTCCTCAAAGAATTTGTGTTTTTCCTTTTCTAATCTCTCCTTGAATGCTTCCTCTTTTATTTGTTCAACTGTCACAGTGTTTTCAGTAATATACTTAGACAAAGTGTCAAGTTGACTCAAAGAATTTGTATTATCTACATTACATTTTGGTGATATCATTTTCAAAATTGGAATGGTGTCATCTATTGCCTTGTAAGTCTGTGAGCTACAATCTGTTATCTTCTTTATGGAATCTAAAAGAACTTTTTTTACATTAGTTGGTTTGAATTTTGTACTTGAAGAGCCAACACTCTGTATTCCGCCGGTGGGAGCAATATCCTTGCTTGTGGTGACCTCTGGTAGGTCATTTTGTGTTTCCATTTCTTTAAGCAAAGGTTTGTCTGGCTCAGCTGTTGTCGATGGCATTGATTCTGTGTGAACTTGTTGTGGTGATGGAGCCTATTGCTCTGCTTGTTGCTCTGTGTTATCATTTGTCAGTTTACCTTCTGTACCATCAGTTACAGGTTGCTCATTAGCCATATCTATCTTCTCAGTTGTATCCTTATCTACCACAATATTGATCTTTTGAGTATCAATGTCCACTGTGTATAATACCTCAGAGTTAGGATTTGTGTCCTCTTGTGATATGTCCATGCTCTCACTATCCGGTTGATTATCAGTAGTCACTACCGGTGGAGTATTCAGAGGCGGTGGGGATAAGTTATCTTTTATTTTTATGCTAGGTGGTCCACCAACCTTGCCTTTTCCCTTATCCTTATCCTTCTGATATACTTTGATGGGTTTGGGTTTTCTATATTCTTCCTGCTTTTCCTTCTCTACAAGGAATATCTCCCATGCATTGGCAGTTTCCTCTGCAACCTCATTTACTCTACCAACCATAAGTGCTACATGTTGGTGTGCAATTGAAAATACTGACCGGTTAGCCTCGAAGATCAGATTATCTATCTCTTTTAGTGAGTTGACAAGATAAAAAGCAAGTAGTTTTTCAATTTTCATTTTCTTATCAAGCTCTACAACAGCTTGTCTTCTAGCTTCAAGTCTTTTAAATAGTTCTATCGGTAATTCATCTACAACTTGCATTAGAAATTTCTTGTAAATGTCCAAGTGTAGAATTACACTGTTTTCAATTTTCTCCTTGTCATCAACTGATAATGAATCATATAATTTGTTGATGTTTTTCAGCTGTCCATCCTCTGTTATTTCATCTAGTAGTTTGTCAATTGGAGCACTGTTTTGTTGAGTCTTCTTCTTGGGTGTTAACTTCTTCTTCTTAGGAGTTATCTTCTTAGTCTGGGGCCTTACTGCCTATTGTTTCTTTCTGGTTCTTCTAGGAGAAGGTGTAGATACCGATGAAGGTTATCTTTTCCTCACAACTCTTTTAAATGCAGCTGGCATGTCACTTTCCGAAGAAGTTGCTACCGATGAAAGGTGAGTTTCTGGCTGTAGTGTTTCTAACTCATCTTCAGTGATACCAATTTTTTTAAGTACATCTTCTTTGATAGCCTTTGCTTGCCTAGATCCTCTTCTTACTGTTGCTTCTACCTTCTTTACCCTTTTCTTAGATTGAATTTGATTCTCAATAGTCTCAACACTACCAAATACCTCTTCTTTAGGTTCCTTGGGTGCTTCAAGAAGGGCTTTTGCATATGTTTCAATTATGTGGTCATCGGTTTCATAACCCATTTCAGGTTCCCAAATGGTTCTTGGGATAACTACCTCCATCCAAATCTCATCCTTCTTAATAACAAAGCATATTTCATCCTTATACTTATTTACAATTGCTTGTGAAAGTCTAACTCTAGTATTCATCCTGGTCTTCAATGCCTGAAAGTACTCATTTATATTCTTTTCTCTATTTTCACCCATGTTATTTAGTAGATCAGATAATTGTTTGCCTACCAGTATATCAAAACCAAGATTCTTATTACCGATACCGGGTACCTATTTTGTTATGTGCAGCACTAAAAAGACAAGTAGGTTTCCAAATCTAAATGTCCCCTTTTTGTCTTTCTTAATTTTTCCAAGATTATCAATAAGCTCATCTTTCAATCATTCACACACATCTATTTTTGCATTATCCTTGATCATATCATAGGCACTCTTTATGCATAGGCTAGAGACTAAACTTAACCTATTTGCATGGGTGGTTTTGTAGCCTAAAATCATGCTAATGAATCTGACATTGATGTCGGTTACATCATTCACTCTTAAAGATCTCTTGTCAGATGTTGCACCTGTTAGGTTCATTACCAAGTCATTTGAGACCTTCTTTGTTTTATCAGGTCTATTACCGGTGGAGGGTAACCCTATCACAGCCTTGACTGCCTCTTTAGTGATTTTGTGAATTGAGTCTAACCAAAAGAATGCACCATGTACGCTGCTTAAAACTATCCTTATAACTTCCTTAGGGAAATCCAAAATACTGAGAATTTAAGTGAATCCTAAGGTTTCAACTATTTTGTGTTCAGGTTTCACATTACCAGAATCATCACAAATTACAATCTTATACATGCTCTTGATTTCCTCGTCACCTAATTCTTCTATGTGACAATGAATGTACATTCTAGGGTCTTCTGCAAAAACTACTCCTTTGGGGATTTGAGAAAATGCACCAACATTATCATCTTTCTTAGCAATTTTGGGAACTAACTAGAATACGGGTCTAGGGCGTTTAATCACTTCGACTACAGTAGGGTTTGCTATGAATTTAGGAACAAATGAAGAAGCCATGGATATAAATACCTTTATCTGCTTTAGGAAGGATTGCTTGCTGAATTGCTTTGCTTGTTTGCTCGAAATGTCTTTGCTCAGGAATTTCCGCACTCTTTGATTGTTTGAATGCTTGGTGGAATGAAATTGGAGCCAAAACATTGATTTATAATGTTAATTTTGCCAACCACCACATTTAATGCTTACTGATTAGGTAATCACTTAACTTATCTACTGGTATAGAAGTAATTTCAACTTCTCACCATCAACCGAGGGAATAATAGCATGTTTCACATTTGATTGCTAAACCCTCAAGGAAATTTTCTTCAGTTAGATGAAGATTCTCCTGCCGATGGAGTGTTACTCTGTTCTGCTAGTGGAGGAGTATTCCTTTCAACATTTAGTTCTGATTTCCTAATCCATTGTTTTGAGAATTCCTGCTTAACTTCTTCAACTTTTTCTTTACCTTTCAAACTAGGACCTTTGTTATTTACTAGTGAGGACTTGCTTCTACAAAATTTTGCAATATGTCCAATCTTGTTACAAGCATAACAAGTCACATTATTTTTCTGAATAGATTTTCCATATCCTATGCTGGTTTGTGTTCTACATTGATTAGATAAGTGTCCAAATCTTCCACAAACATAACATCTTACATTCATTCTACAATTTTCAGAATTATGACCAACTTTGTTGCATTTTGAACATTGACCGGTGGGTGTATTGGTATTCTAATAATTTCTAGATCTACATTGATTTCTCTATGACCATACTTGTTACAGCTAAAGCATTTGCCATTAAATTTATAAGAAGAAGGTTGTCTTACTGGTTTGCCATGATCCTGTGTGTTTGCAGTACCAGAGCTTTCACCAGTTTCAAAGCCAAGACCATTAGTGTCACCATTAGGTTTCTGATTCTTCAACAAGTCACCAAGTTCTTCTGAGCTGTTCTTGAATTTTTCTTTATGTTGATTTGCAGCAGCCAGTTCTCCTTCCAAGATACCTTTTTGTCTCATGAGTTCATTTGAGTCATTATGTGCATGCATTAGATCTGTCTTCAACATACCATTTTCATAACTAAGTCTTGTGTTTTCATTTGCAACATCATTCAGTCTTCTAGTCAAGTCTTCTTCATTCTTCTTTCTATCTTCAATTTCTTTACAAAATCTCATAGTCATATCCTGCATCTCATTTTTTGTTGTCATGTTTTCTTGTTTTAGCTTATTTATCAAGTCACTAAGAGTTTCCTTTTCATCATTCTCATTTTGCATCTTTTCACAAAGTTATCTTCTCTTGTTTCTTGAAATGGTAATATTTTCTTGAAGTGCTTGAATAATATCCTGTGCAGCTTTTAGATCATCTTCAAGTTTGATATTTTTCAATTTTTTTGCATCATAGTCTGAGAGAGCTGCTTCTAATTGCTTCATCAAGTTTTCCATCTCTACCGGTGTCAAGATCTTCCTCAAGCTGTTAGGCTTCTGAAAATAGAGGACAAAGCTCTGATACCAATTGTTAGGATTCCCATAGATATTGAGAGGGGGGGGGGGGTGAATCAGTATCTAATTGGTTAGATGATTTTCTTAACTTAAAACATGTAGAACATATTAATACTGTATACTGGTAAATAGAAAGTAATGTAATAAATAGGGATAACAACAACCACATGAAATACACACCATAACACAGTATTTTAATGGGGAAACCCAATGTGGGAAAAACCTCGGTGGGATTTGTAACCCACAATATTCACTTACTGGCCAATAAGAGAATATTACTGCTACAAGAGGGGCCTACACATGCAGGAAGGCCAAGTGCCTAGAGCTCACTGCTCAATCACAAAAATGGGAAGTCTCGCTGACTTACAAAATGGATTATATAAATCCAATGTCATGTACTGCTTCAAAATAGCATCTACTATGCCAGATCCAGTACCAGTTTATAGCTCTTCTTCATACATAAACCCTTAACCTATAATTCGCATAATAGGTCTGCCTTATTTTTCCTCATTACATTCTTTTCTTCCTCTATAATGAACTCTTATATATATGAGTCATTTTACAACTTGCCAAGTCGGCTTACAATGATTTTACAATAATTAAAAAAATAATTTACAAACAAAATTCTTGTCGGCCTCTGTACCGGTATGCTTCCTTTCACTGTCGGTGCCGGTGGTCTGTGTGCCAGTGTAAAGTCTGATCTTGCTAGTGCCAGTGGATTGCCTTGCCAGTGTCATAGGATTGTAAGGTTGTCATCAATAACAAAACCTTCAATCACCTACAATGTCTCATTGGAGTGTGCATTTGCCAACAGATAGTAGGAGATAAGAACCAAGTAAGGAAATATATGTATGTAGTTGAATTTGTGTGCATGGTATTAAATGGAAATTAAGTGGTGGTAAGAAAGGTTGTGATATCAAGTTTCATGCTTAATATAGGCAATTGATTGATTAATATTATGTGTGTTAAAGTATATCTTTAAGTGATTAATTGAAGAACCAACATTTGTCTCTATTATAACTCGGTAAAGGTGATCATTCTATAGGTAGATATCTTGAATATTAATCATGTGTGAGTGTATGCCTTGTGTGTGTATATCTTCTTGCATATGTATTCATTCATAAAGGATAGTTACCTGGAGTGTCTTCAAGGATTGAATTGAAGCAATAATGGTAAAAGTAACTTGAGTATGTAAATAGATTTATGATTTATATGTTGGTGTACACTCTCTAACACATCCAGGGCACTAATACTGGGTGTTGTGTAGCGGCTACTCCCTTTAGAGTGACTGATGATGTCGCCTCATGATAAGGATTTTGGTGAATTGGTTATTTTGATTTGAGCTATTTTTGTGGTGTTAATAGTTTGATTTTTGGATCTCTTTGCTTTAGTATTGACCACTAAATTCTTCTTTCAATTGTTTTGTTCTTGTGGTGGCACCTGTCACACTTTATTTCTTGGTTGATTCACCAAGAAATTTTCTCTTTTTATTTTATTTAATGTTGTATCTAATGATTCTCTCCTTTTTTATTTTCTCCTTGTTGTCCATTGTGGTCATTTTGTTGTCGATTTGTGGGTCATCATTCTATGTCAATGTTATTCTATCATGTTCATCTCAAACCTCTGATATTTTGTGCAAGGGAGGACACCACAGAGAAGTACACTAGCCATAAACAACAATTGGATAATAATGACATTAGTAGAATATGAAATATATTGGTAATAAGTCATGTATTGGAATTTCATATATTTCATGAAATGTTTATAAGAAGTGCAGTAGATTGGAAGAATTGTGAAATGTGAAGTAGATAAAGCAAAAGAAACTCCTGATTTCATATCCTCATTGAATGTCTATGTCTTTATATCATGCAAGTAAATGAATTAGATATCCTTTGAATAATTGATTTTATGAAATCTATGTAAATGTTTGAATAAGAGTAGCATAGCGGAAGTGTGGTACAGACTGAGTAGGTTGAATTCTACAAATCTTGCTTTCTTTTGGGAATTATAGAACCTAGATGTCTTACAGTCATGAGAATTTATTGATTTTATTTGGTTGTGAAGGAAGTTCGTGTGAATTGCCTCATTTAGAGTATGACATGTAGCCTCTTAAGGATGTGCCTATGTGTGAAGTAGCGTGTAAAATGTATACTTGTATTCTTAATTGCATTCAGCTAGATGCTAAAGGAAGTGTTGCCATGCTTGAATTGTGTGAGTTACGGTGATTTTTTCTTATAGATGTTAACTCAGATACAAGAATTATAGTTTTAGTCTTTCAAATTAAATAAAGTTCTCTTGAAGATATTTCAATGATTTTTCATGCTTATTGTGACCAGTAAAAGTTTCTTTGATTTGTTTTATCCCTTATGTAACGTATTTACTTGGATAAGTAAAGTGTAGAAAGAAAACTTTTTTATAATCATTATCTTACTTTGAGCTAGAAGTAGTTTGGTTTAGCAAGTTTTCTGTTGATGTAATGCCCACCAGAATACCCTAGAGAATTAATCTAGAACTATTTACAAAAAAAATAAAATTTAAATATTCATTTCATTACTCCAACATTAACATACATCGATACAACATTATTCAAAAACTTAACACATGAAAGAATCAAATAGAAATATTGTTAATTCATTCTACGCAAGCAGAGTAAATCTTCTAACATATACACATAACATAATATACACTTACAACACAATTATTCCCTAGGGTATCGTAACATCACTACTAGCATCATTCCTTCTTAATATCCATTAACAAAAGATCAATTCAGCTAATCCTCTAGCCATTTACTTTTGATTCAACCAAGCACAACCATAACACATATAAAATCTCTCATTTAGAAATCTCTCAAGACAACAATATGAATTACATTTAACCATTCAATTTTCATAAAATCTTTAACTATTCAAGAGAAGTTTTAAATGCAACTATTCTATTCCTTTCACAAACACATAGATTCCATAAGCACATTTTACATATAAATCAATCTACACTTAAAGGAACATCTAAGATTCCTCCCTAGCTTCTACAACATGTCCTACTACATTTACATAAAGAATGCACAGTCTCTTACATATTCAATCTTCATTACTATCTTATACAATTCCATATCACAAAATATTAGGGTATAATAGAGAATAACACAAACCATTTATCCTTAAGTACCTATGACCTCCTAATTACTCAAATACGGATCAATGCTATCCATTCATCTACCTATCATTATTTTACTAACATAATGTCATTCATCACATAAATGTAATACATCTCAAGTACAAATCTACTAATCCATTCCATGGTTATTTCAACCTTACAACAAGCACTTTTAACATTATGAAACAATCATAGGTCTATACCTAATTCTAAAATCAAGTCCTATTACAACTTTTCTCCTCAAATACATGATAGTACAATATTATAATACATCCTTTCTTTTATATGCAAACTTCATTATGACATAATATTCTTTTCACAAACACAAGAATACAATAGTGAAATGTCATAAAGAATCCAATCCATGCACACATGCCAAGGAGAGTATCCCAATGGAAGAAGGCAACCACCCAACCATGTGGAACCAATGAAGGAACCACCCCCCATGCTAGGAGATGAAAAAGGTTCCAACACACACTCAAGACCAAATTGATACCTAACAACCAAAGGATACAACAAGACTCCTCGAAACCCAAACATAAGAATACCAAATCAAAGTACAACGTGGCTAAATTAATGAAAATATCCTCCAGAGGAAAATCAATGAAACAAGGCATATGGAAAATGGATACATGTGGGGTAGAACGTCATCACATACTAGACTCATGTGGCATCCATCTCCACCTTGGAGTAACTCAAGGGAGATTGGGTATACCGCTCCAATGGTTTTCCCAATCTAGGATCCCAAAAACATCTCCTTGGGTTCATCCAATTGGGGCATACCATATCATATTATTTATCTTAATTATATGTATTCCTAATAACCATCTCTCTAATCAAATTTTATCATGTTATCACTTTCAATTATACCATCAACTCTTCATGTGGTTTCCTAGGTTTAGACCCCTTCTTAGAGGCCTAGTACTCACAACCTAGTACCGACACATGCAAGAGCCCACTCTCCCATCCATGAACCAAGGACATTTGGTAAAGATACAAATCAAAAGAAAAAATAACACCATAATGAAATCTCAAGATGGTACAACAACCATATCGGCAACTGAACACAAACTGAGCAACAAAGACGCAAGGGTCGACTCAAAGGAGGAAACCTTCACAAATGCAAATGCAATATCAACATAAACCAATAATGTATGAAAATCATAAAAGAGGTCCAAATAACATCAAATCACAATAGTGAGGCATATCACATCTCACTAGAATCATAAAATCAATCTCTCAACAGTGAGGCATTCTCCCTCTTGTCGGAGTGTCAAATCGCATAGGAAACACTTCATCAGTAAGGTATGAAACCTCTTACTAGAAAACTTGAGAAAAAATAAGGGATCAAAAAACATCATAATCAACCCTAAAAATGTCAATACATCTTTCACAAGCCTCTGTAGCATTCACTCGTATCAAAAAGGCACAAAAAACAAGCTAAAAACTGACTTCTGGAGACCCCTAGGACAGCTCAGTGCTCTTGAAACCTAGGGTAGCGCTCCTGGTAGGTATGGTAGAATTTTTGGTAGGAATGATAGTAGTTTGGATTAGTATGGTGGATTTTTTGGTCTCTGGGGTGGCGTTTCTAGTCATTTTGATTGAATCTGCAAATCAGGGTCTCAGCTCTCCTAGTCAGTTTGGCAGAGCATATGGTGCAAATATTGGCACTTTTGGAATGTAGGGTAGCTTTTTTGGGATGTATGATAGTGCTTCTAGTAATTATGGTAGCTCTTTTGGGTGTTTCAGTGGTGTTTATGGGAGAAGTGAGAAGAACAGAGCCTATCTGAGTCCTTAAGCTAGGGAAGGGGTACAAAGGGTCTTAGGAACCAAAAACAACCCTCCTAATGCAGTCAGGGGGTCCAAAATACTCAAATGACATCAAATAAGGCCAACACACTCAACTCAAACTTCCTAGAAAAAATATGCAGAAGAAGATCTCTCTCCCACTAATCAAAAGACTGAGAAATGTGAAGCCTA
Organism: Cryptomeria japonica; assembly: GCF_030272615.1. Classification (NCBI taxonomy): domain Eukaryota; kingdom Viridiplantae; phylum Streptophyta; class Pinopsida; order Cupressales; family Cupressaceae; genus Cryptomeria; species Cryptomeria japonica. The sequence continues at coordinate 420,833,268 of NC_081405.1, read as the reverse complement.
GACCACTAAGGAGAGGGAGAGAAACCTAATAAACAACATATTGTGACTCAAGAAATCAAAGAAAGATACAAAAGCATCCAAACAAGTGGAATGAATATTCCACACTCGCACAAAATAGCCATAGTGAAAACACAGTAAACACAAAAGGAACATACAATCAAATCTGAACTTCTTCCCCATTCCAAACTTACATATCAGATTGAAAACCAGTTAAAGGAGATCATTACCACATAAAATAAATCCCCAAAACAATTTCCAAATCAAATTTGTAGACACGGAGAAGACAATCTTTTCCAGAAAGAAAATACAGAAATAAGAATCCACCAACCTGCAAATCACAAGACAAAAATTGAAGTAGAAATATGAATTTGTCAAGCCTTTCCCAATCCAATTCGCAATCCAAAACTCCAAATCAAATCCAAAATCCTCTTGCAATGATCTGCTAGATAATCAAGTCATGCTCAGACCAGCAAGCCAAAATAAATAGAAAAATTAAATTTAACCTATAGTTTCCTCGACCAATAAAAAAAATCCAAGAAACCATATATCTTACTTACCCTTACAAAGTTCGAAAAAGGCATAATATAAATATATATATATTTCTTACCAAACCAACCAAACCAATCAAACCGACCAATCATAAATAAAGGTAGGTAGAAATAAATTAAATTCATTTACTTGTATAATTATGACAATTAATTGGAAAATACAAATATTTCCTCAAAATAAGATGGTAGGTACAAATAATATTATTTACCCATACTTTATTAAATAACTCCCACAAAATAATCATCGTTATTTATATTAACACCAATAAAATAAAATAACATAAATAGAACTCAAATATATAATTAAATTAAAACAATAAATAAAGCTCAATTAAATCCCAATAAATAAAATAAAATAAATTAATTAACCAATTAAATTCTTAATAAAATAATTAATTCAATTATGAATTAAATCCAATAATCATGCCATGACATACCAAAATAAGAATCCCAAGAGATTTGACCTCACAACCTATGAAATAAGGTGGAAGAATCTTAACCAATACACCACAACTCTTAGTTGACTATGTCATCTCCATCAACTTGCCATTGGGATAGAGACACGCTCAAACTTGTGAAGCCAGGTGGAGTCAATGTCTGGTACTTGCAATCCTACATCAAAGACTAGCACGACATATACATATACCTCACAATAAATAGGCAAATGGTAGAGAATCACGATGACACATCCTGCTCTCAATGAGTGCTATGGCATATCTCTACTCATGAAGATAGTCACACATTATAATATTAAAACATCGCATAGAATCACCATCATGAAGTAGGGTTAGTATCATCATCCATCTCATAATCCATATAAACAATAACCATATGTAAATCCATGAATCATATAAATACATTCATCTAGGAGATACCAAATCAACATCCATAAGAATCAAATATCATATAATAAGTCTCATATCATCAATCATGAAAGTATCCAATCATAAAGACTCATCACAAATACCATGAGTCTGCAAAAGGTCCTAGTATCATGAATACCATCCAATAACAGAAGAGTCAAAAAACAACCATCAAATAACCATCATGTCTAAATAAGTCTATCAGAATGCAAATCAAAATGTAAGTCTAGGAGGGACACTACAGTTGATGAGTGTATGTTTTTCAGATTAACCCTTGGCGACTTCCAGGAGTAAGTCGAACCTAAGGGGGGGAGGATGTAGTGTCCCTCCTAGACTTACATTTTGATTCATGATTGAATAGACTTATCTAGACTTATGATCATGGTTATGAATTTATTTTTATGCAAAAGATATTTATGATGCTATACAAACATGTGTTATATTGATGAATTTTGATGATCTATTTGATGGATGATATGTTATGATTATTCAATGGATGATATTTCTTGATGGACTTACATGTGTTTGAGACTCCTATGTGATTTATATGATTTCATGATATGATGATGATACTAACCCTGCTTCATGATGATTATTTTATAAGATGTGTTTGTATTGGGTGACTGTCTTCATGAAAGGGATGATGCCTTATCACTCTTCACGAGCATAATAAGGTGTTGTGATTCTCTTTCACTTGCCTGCTACTATGATGTTGTATATATATTTTCTTTTGTGTTTATTGGTGTATACAGGATTGTAGGTACTAGACATCGACTCCACCTAGTCTCACAGGTCTAAGCGTGTCCTAATCCCAATGGTAGTTGTTGGAGATGACTTGGTTTTCCCTCACCTACTCATGGTCTAGTATGTTCACCTTGTCAGTCATGTTGAGTGTAAGTGTTGTCTAGTCTTGAGTCGGTATCTTGTCCTATCTTTGTGCAGATGGTTGTGTGTGTGTATGATTTATCATGGATTGCATTAATTATCCTATGGTTGGACAATGTTTATTTAATTAATTAATTAATTTTGAGTAATAATTAATAAAGTTAAAATTAATTAATTAATGGATATTTGATTTATTGTTATTGAATTTATTAGTGTTTGATTTATTAATTGATTGTTATTTATTTAATTGATTTATCGACTTTTGTTTTATCTAATTAATTTTATCCTTCTATTTTATTTATTGATGATTGATTTATTTTAATTTATTTTATATATAGTTGTTTTATAATAAAGGGGTAAATTTTTTATTGAAAATCAGACACAAGAATTACAAAGAGAACCAGGGCTCCAAGGCCCCAGGAAAGAACCACAAGCCCAGCCCAAGATCAGCTAATTTCATACCCATCCATGTCCTCAACAAGAATCTTCTGCAAGTCCTGACAGTAATCCGAGGAGAGATGCTCCCAACCTTCAACTTTCCAATCACTACCATGTCCTGAGGCCCACTTAGCCAAACAATATGTTGCTCTATTCCACTCACGAGGAATGTGGATGAAGAACACCTGCTCCATTGATGATATAATATGAAGAATTTGATGAACAATCTCTACCAACTGCCAATGAATCCCACTCACCTTCTGCTCTGTCAACAAGTTCACAATAATTTGTGAATCTGATTCACAGATAACCTTCCTTCGACCCAACTCCCAAGCATGCTCCAAGGCATAGAGGATTGCAAAACCCTCCATAAAATTATTAGAATGCCTCCCTTTATGAACCGAAAAGAAGAAGACCACCTCCCCCATACTATCCCTACCAACACCACCAACCCCAGTAGGGCCTAGGTTACCCCTAAAGGAGCCATCAGTATTGATCTTGATAAACTCATCCCGAGGAGGCATCCATCTTCCCACCTATTGAACCTTCTTCAAAGAATGTCTACCTCTCCTAACACAAGCTAAGGAAGGAGACAACTCCTGCAATCCCAACCTACTCACAATATCCACCTTATCTCTATTCAGAGGAAAATGCACCTCACATTTAGCTTCCACCGTCTCCTAAATCATAACAATGATTATATTCCACACTTGTTGAACTACCATTCTGACCTCACAAAAGATCCTCCTGTTCCTCTCGAGCCAGATCTTCCATAGTATGAAAATGGGCCCAATGTACTAGACAATCTGGAGGAAGGAGGAGAGGATAGGAGGTCTACCCAAACTGCTCCAAAACTCCACCAGAGAATCTGCCTGAACACAAGAATGCTTCCACACCCCCACCAATAGTGACAAATAATCATAGAGAAGGGGCATTTGAAGAACAGGTGTGAGGAGTCTTCCTCCCCATTACCGCACAAGGCACAAATGGAAGGCCCCAAAAATCCCTTCTTGTGAATATTTTCCCAAGTTAGGCATTTGTTCAAATCCAAAGTCCAAGCGAAGTAGTTACACTTTGGCCAAGAAAAATTATTCCACACCTGTTTCCACCAGAGCACCTCTCTTCCATCAAGTCTTCGGTTCAACATTTCTCGGTATCCACTAGCTACAGTAAAGATGCCCTTAGGATTCGGAAACCAAGAAATTCCATCCCTACCCTTGAGTGAACTACAGCGTCTATTCACCAGAATGCCATGCAACTCAGCACACTCTTCCTCCATCCCAGCGATCGACCACTCATTAGGGGCCTTCCACCACTCCATCTCTAGCCGCCCACACCTATACATAGCCTTGAAGTCACTCACCTTGCCTCCAAGAACCTTTGGCAAAGATTCCCAAGGTTGGGAAACTAGTCCAGGATGGGGGGGTAACCATCCCAAGAGTCATTCTAGAATAGGACCTCTTCCCCCCTACTACAAATCCAAAAGAGACCTTCCTTAATAAGAGAAGCCCCCTTCTTAAGAGTACTCCAAATTGTTGAGCCTTTTCCCTCAAGTTGATATCTTGGAATTTCCTCCATCGAGATCATGTGCATATATTTGTAGGCCAAAATCCTATCCTAGCCATGATCCTACTCAGTACACCACCTCCAGTACAATTTAGCCGCCAAACCCTCCCCAAATAAAATAGCGCACCTTAACCAAGCCCCCCCGATTGCCTCGGGCTACACACAAAATCCCAATTGACGAGACTCCATTTGGAGGAGGAAAGATTGCCTACCCATAAGAATTGCCTTGCCAGAGAGTCCATTCCCTTCAAGAACCACTAAGGAGCCACTTGAAGAATACATTGATAAATCAGAAGAGCCTGAACCACTGATTGGATCGGTTGAACCCTCCCAGTGAAGGATAACCATCTATTCATCCAGTGATCAACCTTCATGCAAAATTTATCTAATATACCCTGCCAAGATTCCCTAGGAGGGTTACTAGGAGAAATAGGAATACCCAAATAAGTCAAGGGAAAACAACCAACTTGGAATCTCAAGATAAGAGAAATCCTCCTTTGACTAGAACCAGGAGTGTTGAAGAAGATGATAGAAGATTTATCCTCATTGATTAGCTAGCCTGAAGCTACAAGATAAACATCCAAAACCTTTCTCAGATTAGTGACCTCTTTGATCCAAGAAAGTCCCATTAGGGTTGTGTCATCAAAAAACTACAAATGAGACTGTGGTTGCAAGTCATTACCCCAACTCCATCCCTGAATAAAACCCAGACCCACATTATGGTTAATAAACCTCCCTAGACCCTCGACTAGAAGAATGAATAGGTAAGGGGATAGGGGATCCCCTTGGTGAAGACCCCTAGAAGCACCAAACAGCTCAGTATGATCTCCATTGATTAGCACCGAGAAGGAGGTAGATGTAACACAACTCATAACCCATTGGATCCATTCGTCAGCAAAGCCAAATGCCCTAAGAATCTTCTAGAGGAAGGACCAATGGACTCTATCGTAAGCTTTAGCCATGTCCAGCTTAATAAACATAGCTTTTTCCCTAGAATTTTCCATAGAGTGAATGGTCTCTGTAGAAATGACCACCCTGTCCAGGATTTGGCGCCCTTCCACAAACCCACTCTGCTCCTCAGAGATAACCTCCCCCAGAAACTTTTTCAACCTATCCGCTATCAGCTTAGAGATAATCTTGTAAATCACATTGCAGAGAGACATAGGTCAGAATTGTTCTAACTGGTCAACCCCATCACACTTGGGGATAAGTGCAATGAAAGTCACATTCAAAGCCTAAAGCATCTGCTTATTCCTCTAGGACTCCTGAACTACTTCCCATAAATCTAGTTTGATAATATCCCAAAATTCTTGAAAGAATTCAACTGGGAACCCATCCGATCTAGGAGCCTTTCCCTTTCTCATGTGAAAAACAATCCTCTCTAGTTCTTCTAGTGAAATGGGACTCATAAGTTGCTCATTCATCTCCCTAGTAACTAGAGAAGGGATGCAATTGAGAACTTGATTCTCCTCCACCGATTCCCCCTGAGAATCCTCCCTGAAGAGGGACCAGAAATAATGAAGAGACTCCCTAGAGATCTCCTGCAAGGATAAAACCTACTCACCTCTATCAATGACTGGAACAGGAAAGGCATTTCCATGTCTTCTTTCTTTCACTTAGTTGAAGAAGAAGGTAGTGGTCTTATCCCCCTCTTGAAGCCAACCAATATGAGCTCTTTGTTTCCTATATATTTCCTCCCTAAGCTCCCATTCCTCTTAAGCCTTGACAGCTTTGTCTTCATCCCTAAGCAAGGCTTCAGATAAACCATGCTCTCTGATGTCACTAGTGATGCCATTCAACACTATCTGAGCAGCTTTCTTAGCATGGAAAATATTCCCAAAACCCCGGTGGTTCCACTGTTTAAGCTAAAACTTACCAAATTGCTGCTGCTTGGCAAAGGTGTACATAATAGTGCCAAAGGAAGGCTTCCCTTTCCTCCACCACTCCACTACAAGAGTTTGCAAAGCAGGATCTTGAAGCCACAAAAGTTGGAATTTGAATGAAGTAGAGCGAGTGACTTGAGCAGAAGAAGAAACCATCTTGATGGGCCAGTGGTCAGACCCTCTCCAATCAAGAATTTCAGAGCTTGTGGACCACTCCCCACCAATCCAAAAACTAGAAACTAGAAAATGATCCAACCTTTCCACAATCAAATACTCCCCTACCCTCCTATTGTTCCAGGTGAATAGACCATTACCAAGCTCAATGTCAACCAAATGCAATGATGCTATATTATCTTGAAAAAGGAAAGATGAAGGTTCAAACCGCATAACACCCCCCTTCTTCTCACTCAACTCCAGGATGGCATTGAAATCCCCTGCCATAATCCAAGGATGAAAAGGGAACAACCTTCACATACAAGAAATATGGGACCATGAGTTATGCTTACCCTGAAGATTAGTGGGGGCATAGATGTTAGTAAACAAGATATATTACCTAGTCTCGAGACTAGATACAACCCCAGATAGCGAAGATCTGGAGGCCACCCATCAGACAGGGCGGATCCTTAAAGGGTTCCAAAGATAGGCCACCCCTCTTGAGAAGTCCACAGCCCCAATACACTAACACTGGCATCTCCCCCAAAGCTTTGGTACCAGATCCATAATACTTTCCATAGATAGTTTTGTCTCCTGCAAAAATAGGATATTAGGAGAATGACTCCTTATCAACTCTCGAGCAACTTTTTGTCTAGGGCCATTGTTCAAGCCCCTCACATTCCATGATAGAACAATCATTTAGGGAGATTGGAAAAGTGAGAATCCAAAGTCTTTACTGACCCTAACTCAACCAAATTCTCCCCCATCAATTTGATCTTCTCCAGATCCTTTTTTCTGCCAACCTTTGAACTCTTCTCCATTGATCCTTTCTTAATGTCCTTCTGGTGGAGACCCAAATGTAATCCCATCTTGTTACTTTTGGCCCCAGCAGATTCCAATTTTTGAGTTGAAGGAGAAACATACCCCCCAGCCAACTCCCCTACAACACTAGGAATGGTCCCCAATTGAGCCACATTTGGCAGATCCATCTCCATTTGCTGGCTCCTAGCAATTTGCAGAGCCTGGGTTGAGTCTCAATCCACACTATCATTGACCAACCCTGATACACCCTAATCCAAATGAGTCAGCCCAGGGTTCACCTCCTACTGGGTGAGGTCATCCAAGGCTTCAAACCTATTAAAGGTATCCTCCTCCTATCTCTCCTGAAGGGGCCTCTTTTGTCCCCGATTCATGTTCTTTGTCTTCATTCAGACAAAACCATCAGTAACCAAAACTTCCTCAGTCATGGCGGCTTTTCCTTTGTCGGCCCCATCTGTGTTGCAGGTCAGATGTTGAGTTTGGTGCACCATCAGTTTATATCTAGGACACTTGCACTGCAAATGACCATACTCATGACACTGACGACACCGAAATGGTAAAGTATCATAATCCAGTTGCTGAACACAGAAATAAGAACCCACACACATATCTATAGCATCTGGCAGAGGCTTACTAAGATCAATTTCAATACAGATACAAGAAAAGGTCATTACCCTTCTCCCTAGGGTTTGCAATGAGGCTCCAACTGGGCTCTCAAGCACTGAAGTGAGCATCCGTAGCACATCCTCTTGACAATATTCCATCAGAAAATGCGGCAAGCGGACCCACACTGGGACCCTATTCGGGAGTTCCTCCGAAGGATTGAAACCTACATGCCAAGGTTTGATGAACAACCCCACCTGGTTGTAGAAATATGACCCTCCTTCAAAAACCCTACTTCGATCCTCCATGCAATTGAAGGTAACCATGAAGTAGTTGTTTTCCAGTAACATAATCTCCATTTCCCCTTCTGGTGCCCAAGATCTCTGAGCCCAATTCTCCAAAAACTACAGAGAAACCCTCATCCCCAAAAACTTGCAGTATAATGAATGTTTTGAAAAGTAATCAACATCCTCTACTATCATCTCTGGAGGAATACTCAACCTTGGTCTCTGGCTGCACCTCTCCAGGCAGCCATTAATCTTCAAGATCCAAGAGCCCCCAGCACTTCCAGCCCTAGACTCTGAGGCAAAAAGGTGATTATCAAAGGTCTTTACATTTTGGGGTGGAGATTTCATAACCACCTCAGCTGGGAAATCCATATCATGAGGTGCCTTTGAGGCCTCTACACCAGATCTAGACATTGCACCACTCAAAGAGCCCCCCTCCCGAAAGGAACTAGGCAAAGATGCCACCCCCCCCCTTGCAGGACCACACACTCTCCCCACTGTGCAAATCGAAACCCCCACTTCCCTTCCCCACGTCCACACTGCAACTCCGCAAGAACCCCTAGTCCCTACCTCCTGCAGCTCCTCCCCCCACCCGCAGCCACCGCACCACCTTCCACCCCCGCAGCCCTATAGCTATCCCCATCCGTAGCAACAGCCACCTCAGTAGATGCCACCCTCCCACCGCCACACCAACAAGCAGGCTCCACTCACAAGCTAGGGTTGTGATGCCCTAGCCCGCTCTCGGCTCCCACCATGCACAACACCATCATCATTTTTAGATATAGTTGTTAAGTTGACGTTGATTAATTAATAATTATAAAAGTATAAATCCTATTTCTATTTCTACACTCTTAAAAAGTAATAATAATATTATTAGTTTTTCATTTTACGTACCCTCCTAATTGATTGGGTGAATTCGGAATAATAGGTAAGAAATATAATAAAATATTCTTACCTTGGAACTATACAAGATAGGTAAGAAATATTAACTTTTGGATTATTTTGATTGGTTGGTATTTTTCCATAGTTTGTTGTGTATTTTCTATTTATTTGAAATTTCTGGATGGCTATCGGGGTACCAGTCGGCTGGATTTTTTATTGAAGCTTTGAGATTTTGGCTTGGATCTTGGTTTGCATTTGGATTTTGGAAGCTTGGATTGTGGAAACTCTTCTTCAGTTTTCATCCTTGGATTTGCGATCTCCAGGTTGGAGCTCTTCCATTTTTAGATTTCCTGAAATTTTGTCTTCTCTGTGTCTTCCCGTGAAAATGATTTATTTGTGATTGTTGAATGGATGGGGAAAATAAAGACATTATAGTTTAAATCCTTTGGAATTAAATGAATGAAATGGGGATCTTGCAGTTTGCTCCTTATGTTTGAGTGAGATTCTTGAGTTGTTTTGTCTATGTAAGTGAATGGTGGATAAATGCATAAATGTATTTACTTTTTCTGTGTGTTTGTAGAATGTTCTTATTGTTATTAAATGTTCATTAGGGTATTGCACTCCTTGTGAACTACTGGTTGTAATAGAGGCTATTTTTCTATGTCTTGAGTGCTTATAAGACTATGTAAGAGTTCATGAAGCTCCCTATGACTATCTGTGGCATATTTCAATCTATTGTAATCATGTTGCAAGTGTGTTTGGGTTTTTTGAGTTGCATTTGTTAATTCCATTTGGCCTATGCAGAGTTGGAGTTATCTCCCATGTGCTTAGACCCCCAAAATGCAATTTTGGCCAAGTTGCTTATCCACTGAGTTGCAAAATCATTCCTATGAGTTTCATTTGATGCATAAACCATGTTTATACCCTTTATGATGCTCATCCTACCTCCTAGTCATGTCCTTGAGGTCATTTTTGTCTCCTAAGTTAATTTGGGTAGTTACTTTACCTTCCGAAACCTTCAAACTTGAGATATTGCATACTTAACTAGAAACACCACCAAATCAATCCGAAATGCCACCATACTAACCAAGAATGCCACCCCATCTACCAGTAATGCTAATATGCATACCAGAAATGCCATTGTTCAGACCGAGAGAGCTAACATACTAACCAAGAGAGTTAACCTAAAGACTGAGAAAGTTAACCTATGTACTCAAAATGCTGACTAATGGACCAAAAATGTTATACAATGAACCAAAAACACTAGGAAATGTCCCAGAAATGCCACCCTACAAACTAGGAATGCCACTCTACATACCAAGAGAGTTGAACTGCTCCGGAAGGCCTAGAAAGGTCAATTTTAGTGTTGTAAAGTCCTAGTATGGATTGTGTGAGTTCCTAGAGGCATGTGAAGTTTGTGTTGAGAAATTTTGATTGGTTCGTGATGTTACATGATGTTTCATGATCTATTTTTTTCTCTGATAAATGGGATCATGCACTACCATTAAGGAGTTTCCTTATGCAAAAGTTTGCTCCAACAAGAGGTTCTTGCCTTGATGTTTAAGGATTGTTTCTATGACTCCAGTGGGATGTTTTGTACCTCGCTATTGAGGATTTATAGTATTTTATGATGCACTTATTTTTCATGTTCTTTCTTTGTTACTATGCTTATGAGGCATTTGTGAAGGCCGTATGCTTGTAATGGATCATATGTTTGCTCTATGTGCAATGTGTGCTTAGTAATGTTATGCACTCTTGAAGGCCTTTTTGTGTGTATTCTTTCATGTGTTGTGATGTAATTTTATGTTTTACCCAATGTCTTGGTCTATGATTAGGGGGAGTGGGCTTCCTTTTGATGACTGAGGTCACGTGAGTTAGGTTACTTGGCACCTAGACCGCCAGGGCATAATGGGAGGTTTCCTCTTTGTAGTTTAGTGATAACATGTAATAATTGATTAGGTTTGGGTTTCACCTAATAAGGTAATTCTTTTTGGTTGGGCCATATGAGATGGAAAGTCAATCTCCCTTGTACTCACATAGGTTGAGATGGCTCCACATGTCTCTTAAGGGATTGTTTTCACCCTTCTTTTGTGAGGGTATCTTGTATGACTATTAGGAGTATGGATTTCTCTTCTTTGTGAGGATAGCATACATGTCTACTATGGGTGCATATTTACCTTCTTTATGAGGCTAGCACGTAGGAGAATGACTAGTAAGGATGGCCATATTCCCTTCTATATGAGGATAGCATGTGATTACACTCCATTCCTACATGTGACCATGTCCATATGCCATGATTTTATTGTAGTCTTCTGGGAGAGTCTATTGTTGATTTCAGCCTTGTGTTGTCATGTGATTATTTTTATGTTGATCTCATCATGTGCTATGTTAAGTCCCATGGTCATTAGGTGTTAACCTAGGTCTTGAGTGATTCTTGGAACCCCATGTCTTCTCCTAGCACGAGGGGTGGTTTCATGCCTTCTTTCATTGGGATGTTCTTCATTGGATGTTGTGTGCATGGACTTGGATTTCTATTATCTCTTCATGTGGATGTAAATTGGTACATAATCTATGTAATTATAATTGTTATCATGTGGTATATAACTCAAAAGGATGTAGTTGTAAAGGAAGTCATGTAACCAATATCTTGGAATATGTGTAATGAGACTTGTAGAAGATTGACTTTGAAAAGAGATATATAGGATAAGATTATTGTAAATGGATATTCACGATAAATGTAATTTCCAGCTAGCAGGAATTGAATGATTGCAATGATTATGTATATCTTGTGGATGGTAGTGAATATAATAATGATCATTTATGCCTTGATTTGAAGGATGCCAATCCTTAGTGTGAGTTACTCTTTGGATATGCAAATGAATGAGTGGTCATGGATGTAATGGATTCAATGATTCTCTATTATGTGTTTGAGTTATGGAGTTGATTTCTATCCATTAGGGTTAATATTGTATTATGATGATTTTCTAAATGTGGATACAAAATATGTGCTCTTGTGATTCGTAATATCCTATAATATGATGTTGAAAGATTATGACCTTGGAATGTAAGGTAATGTTATGCCATGTGATCTATATTGTGGACGTGTTCATTAGGAATGGGTTTGAGTTAGATTATTTATGTGTGAATCTTGGTGGTATCATATGTTAAGAAGGGTTATTACTTGTTGTTATGATTTTGTATGAGCATGTGATTAGTTGTAATGCCTTGCCAGGAAACCCCGAAGGGATAAAGCTAAAACACAAGAATAGAGTGCAATAATTTTTTTTTTAAAGATAAACACAACATTAAGATACAACGAGATATCAAAATTCAGATTACACAGCGGAAGACATCAACTAACACCTAAAGAGTTTCCCAACATGATTACTTAATTACACATTTAACTTAACTCACACTAATAAATCCAATAAGCTGATTATCTTAAAATAAGATAATTCTTAAACAAGGATAATTTCTTTCAGATAGATGAAAATATAGTTCACAACATAAGGTTCATCCATTAAGATTTATCTATACCCTTCATTCAAAATTTTCATTAAAATATAAGCCATGCATCTAATTTAACAATACACTTGAATTTCATCATAGACTAATGAGATCTTTCCATGCACACTTAATTTTCGTAACAATGATTGAATATAACCCATTATCCTAAGCTACATTCTTTCATGTTCCAATACACTGCATTCAAGAGAGGGCTGCATACATGCATTTAAAATTAATTTCATCCAAACCACTTATACATTCTATCAAAATGCCATTCATACATGCTAACACTAAATATGAAACATAAGAGCAAAAGCATCACATAACACCAAGATGATCTCAGAGTTCACCCCTAAAGGGCTACATCTTCGGGTCTGCTCAACTGCAAGACCCCTCTAATAATTAATAAAGTTCATGATACATAAGGTTCTCATTATTTACAATCATGAAAACAAGGCGAAACATAATCAATATACAAACGACCACATCGGTCAACAAATACATAAACGATCCCTGAAAAGGAAAGGATCCAGCTGAACATAATCGAAGCTAATACAAAGGTCCACTGGAGCATCAACAAAACTAAGTCATCACAACCCAAGGTCTTGCATGAAACAAGGTACTCACAAGGGTATAAACAACAGGGCGACTCCACAAAAATGCTCCTGTCAAGACAATACAACCACACACTAGCGAACGTGGGGACAAGTGTCATCACACAACCTAGTATGGTTACCATGGCAGGTCTTCATAGGTCTCGGCCCCATACACTAGGTTACCCTGGCAACCTAATCCAAACCTCTGGCCCATTAAAGCCTCATGTGGACCCACACATCCTTTCGTGAAGACAAGGATGATGGTTTGCCATTTCAGGCCTTCTCACATCATGTCGAGTTTGTGTTAGCACTTGTCCCATGTGTGAGGCATAATTATCTTACTTAAAGATTAACATTCTAATCTACTATTAGATTATCACTTATTAGACTCACTTTTGATGGGTTACCCAGTAGCCACTTTGAGCACGGCCCCCAATCAAAAACCACTTTCCCATACGACACTAGACTACACTCAAGCAACCTTAGAACCAAGGAACACCCATGGTCAAGAAAATGGAGTTCAAAAAGGAGGGAACAACCATTTGGTCAAACATGACTCAATAGAGGTACACTTACTGACGATACTCTAACCAGAGACCTGACCAACTATGGTCAACCAAGAATCATCATATGACACCCGCATAAAGGATATGACCAATTATAACACTACCACAAAACAACAGTCAAACTCGAGATTGAGGACTGAAATAGGTATCCCAAATCAACCATATGGTAGGGTCCAATCAAACGAATCAAAGCTTGCCATTACTTAAGCAAAAATGAATACATAAATTAAACTTGCACATGCAATAATCGGTAGATACAATCTTTTACCAAATTGATTTAAACATTAAATGTCGATCAAGTTTTCTAAATGATCTTAGATTGCAGTTATCCACCTCATCTAGATACAGGTTGTTCTTGGTTTTCTAACTCACTAAAGTTCATTTGCATCGAACATACATAAATACACCATTATGAGTTCTTAACCCGATTTCACATTAATATAATTAAACAACCATTAACCAACTAAATATGATATTTACTCTTCAATTAAAACATCATTGTCATACTGGTTCAAAAATAATTGCCCAAGTTCATCTTTCCAGAACCAAGTTAAACTTTTTCGATTAAGGAAATATACATTAAAAGAACCAAAAATAGGTAAGCTTTGCCCAAATCCATAGAATTACTTCCTTACGTACATATAGAAAAATACCAAAATTAACTATTAATTAATGTATATATTTATTAATCCGTGATTAATTAAATATAACAAATTAATAAATAATAACGAAATTACTAAATCAAGTATTTAATTAGAAAAATATGCATTAATAATAAAATGAGATTTGAATATTAATCAATGTATATTAACACTATACAATTAATTAATAACAATTATTCATGAATTATTAATTAATGACAAATTTAATCATATTTAAAAACTTTATTAAAAACTTTACATTTATTTAAAATATTAAAATATTATATATATATATGCATTAAAAAAATATATTAAAAAAATTAACGATTCCAAAATGGAAAAGGATGGGGGGTATCCATGTGGACCCCACGTGGGCCCCCTGGTATCTCACGCTACTAATGGTAGCACTGCTACCAATTGGTAGCAGATCGCTACCCTTGGTAGCGCTGCTACCAATTGGTAGCAGTCTGCTACCTTGGGTAGCGCTGCTACCAAAGGGTAGCAGTCGCTACCTTTGGTAGCCTTGCTGCCACCCCACATGGTGGGGTTCTTCCCCTTCATGTGGGTCTTGGTATTTATTTTATTATTATTTTTTTTTAATTATTTTTTAAAAATAAATTACTATGAATAGACATAGTTAAAAAAATAAACTCTCACAGAGACTTAAAACCAATTTCCAGCCACATGGTTTTTTTTGGTTTTTTTTTTTTATCAAATACCCAGATTCAAGAAGGGGAATTTCTCCAAAACAATGCCATACTGGAAAAATAAGATTTATTTACACATATTTAAACCACAAATCTGCCAAACCCCAATCTAAATTTCAAATTAAAACTTAATCAGGGAACCTTTAATGGAAATTTTAACCAAGTTTATCAAGAACAGCCAAACCCCCAAAATTTGGTTTTAGAAAAATAATCTGAACAACCAAATTTTAATCTGAGAGTTGGGGAAGAAGGAAGGTGGGTTTGAGTTTGTGATTTCATTACAACTTTACCATTTTCCACAAAATAAGAGATTATTTACAATCACAACCAGATTTCTATAAAAACACCAAAAACAATCTTTTAAAAACATAGAAACCAATGAAATTAACCAGAGGCCTACCTATTTAAGCAATCCTGACAAGATTGAAGAAGAGCCCAATTCTCGAGCTCAAGAAATTCCCTCTCTTCCCAAAACCCCCAAATTTTTCCATCCAAAAATATTTTTCCAAAAATATTTTCTTAAAAAACAATCCCTCATATTTTCCAAAAGTCTAGGTTAAATGGGAGAAGTTTGACCAAAATTTTATTTTTGGAATAAAATATTTTTATTTAAAATAATTCCTCATAATCATTCTTTTCCAACTATATCAATATATTAACTTGCTTTTCAATCTAAAAATTAATTTTTTCAAATAACTGAAATTTAACCTTTCTATTTCAAAAAGCCAACAAGATTAAATTAATTCTATTTCAATTAAATTTAAATCTTTCTTTTCCAACAGTGTAAACATAATAAATTTAACATTAAAATTAACCATTTTATTGAACTTGCTACCAAACTGAATCGAGCAATTCAATTAAAGATAAAAGGGAGCCTATTTAATTTTGTCCCCAAAATACTAATGCAAAAACACATCTTAAATCAAATTTAAAGATTAAGGATTAATTACTCAATTTAACCATACACACAAAATACGCAACCCAAGAAGCCAAATAGACAAATGACATGCATACCCAACCAAAGGGAATACTGACGATGACTGACGATGCTCACTTGAGCACGACTATGGTCAAACGAGGGTCTTACGACCACCTAATCCAAATTCTAAGGACCAAAGAGGTACACTCAAACCTGCAAATCCAAGTGGAGACGAACCTCACACCCATGCGGTACTGTACCTGAAATCTCCTACAACCAAGAGTCATAGACGCATACATATATAAATTTAATGAAAGTGTTAGCCTGAGATTAATAACGTGAAATAGGAAAACAAATCAACTTGCATACCAACTGGTGCGAAAACCACATTAACAGATATGCACTATATCAAAACATCTGACTATAACCTTATATTATGATAAACTAACCAAGGTTAAACCGAGATTAGAAACTGATTAGGGCAGGGGTACTACATTCTTCCCCCTAGGTTCCGACTTACTCCTGGAAGTCTCAAAACTAGATGGAGAACATGTCGCACGCATTAGCCCTGAAACTCATTCAACAAAAATCAAATTGCACATAGGAATCTTTCCATAAATAAATAAAATATTATTGCTAAATCCTTTACTAATGCCATTACCCATTAGCAAGATACATCTATATACATACATTTCTTATAACATTCTAGGAATTGTCCACAATCATAGTAGACAAACAAGAATTTTCTCCCTTTCATTACACCGAGTTAATGCATTACAAAGAGGTAAACAACAATTACCATACTCATCTACCAAATTTGACAAGAAAACATGCCATCAAGATCAAATCCTTTTACCAATCCATCTTTATCATAAAACTTTATCGCATAGGACTAGCTTCAAAAATCAATTTATACAACCAAGTTAACTTTCATGAAATAAGAGAAACATAGATAACTCAATTGTTTACACTTTCCAAGCATAAGAAAACCTTTCCAATGACTATGTCCCATAACATAGTGACAAGTTAACACAATTTACTTCATGACACACAAAATAACCATCCACATAATTGGAATGCACAACTCAAAAGGCCACATGTGAGCGTGTCTAATGCTCGGCCAAAGATACATGCATGATCAACATCTCTATGCTTGATCTCAGAACAATAATATGATCATAAATATCCAATATCTCACTCAAGGCTCGATGGTGCTAGGCACATCATAGTGGTGCTACCTTCCATACAAGACCTTCGTGAACATCCCTTGTTGAGTAAGGTGGTTAGCCTCCAAGAGATAGTCACCACACATAGGTAGGTAGTGGATCCTAGCTACATCACAGCCTCACAATCACCACACATAGGTAGGTAGTGGATCCTAGCTACATCACAGCCTCACATACCCCCATCCTCAAGTTTCCTTACGTCTACTTCCTTGTACACACTCTACCAAGACCGTCTCATATGTCCTTGGAGAGGAATTTCACATTTCAACATAAGACCAACATACAAAAACAATAAGGATAAACCAGTTTAGCCACCAAAGTATAGATGAATAAAGATAATAAATCATCAATTCTAATAGTAAGGCAATAAAATAATCCAGAATTGCAACACCAAATCAAATATGCAAAAGATCACAAGATCATGGCTAAACCTTCAAAGTCAAAGTAAAATAAATTGCTGGTCCCCAAAGAAATATAAAGAATATCACAACTGCACATAACATCACTATGTGACTAGCGTCTAGCCACCAACGAGGAAGGAAGGAACAATCGTCTAGCTATCATAGTAGCTCATCATGTGGTGTGACATAGTCACACTACCCACATGACATGGCGGTGTGCACCTCAACATCACCCCGCATCATGTTGTCACATGGCATGGAAATACACCAAGCAGAGAAGACATGCAATGGATGTATCTCGCATGGTAGTGTACCTCACAGAAACAAGCACGTGCAGGTCACGTCCCACATAGCGACGTATGTATAAGGATACTCGCCGTAAGCTAGAGGTATACATGGCTAAGGTCCACCCACATGTCCACCAACACATACTAACTAGCAGCTCATGTGGATAAACCTACCTTTCATGAAGACAAGGCAAAGGATCCTCCAAAATACACCATCACTATGTTCAAGAATCACCATCAAAATGCTCAAATAAAAGAGAGGAATAGGCTGTCACACATAAACCTATAAATAGATTCATCAAAAGGGAAAGTATTGAGTACACCTTTGATACAGTTTTATAGTATAACTATATCATTCCTCAAAATAGAGAAGCTAAAGTCACTTCGTGCTGACATTACTTGTACGCCAATCCATACTATTCAAGGAATGGTGACTTCGAATACTACCCCTTAACATACTGAATTACCCACAACCCGAGGTTTGGTACTCAGTAGGGAAACAAATAAGCAACATCGCATAAACAGTATGGTTTCCCATACTCATAAGCAACATATCCTCCATGGTTGATTACTTCACCAACCCATGGGAACATATAATAAGCATTGGTTTCTTACAATACACACGAATACACCAATACTGGTTTAGTCACATTTATGGGGAGTACTTTCCAGTATGCTATCATCTACTCAAGGAAGGTTTTAATTTTGCTTTCCACATGAATAGCTGAATCAAGTTTACTCTAGATACAAGTACTAAAATTATTAACACTTCACAATTACCTAAGGAAATAACATCATTCCTATATCTTTCTCGAATTTCACTAAGCATTCATATTCACATTACTAACTATGCAATTTCTTTTCCAAGGAGGACTTTCATCTTTCAATATGAAGCCAAAATGTAACGATATAATTTCACATGTTTTATAAACATTCTAATTAAATCAATGCATTCTTCGTAGCATTTCTAAAAATCTTATGATTTAGGCAAAGAGAAGGGAAAGAGAGTTTGATAATCAAACTATTTCCTACAAAGACACAAGATCAACAAGATCACACTATATGCTAAAATTTATCACTATAAGCCTATCATTTAACTGCATGGTTTTCATTTCACTACCGTATTAGAAGGATGCCAAACAGCCTAACATGACATTTCCAATTATTATGGTTGCAATGTAATGTTCTAGTTTTCCAAACAACAGAGATCAAAACAGGCAATCTTTTTGAGAATACAAGACCTCTTAAAAACACTCACTATTTTTAATTCAGTACAGACACATATCATAATTTGCAACCTATCATTGAAAATCAAATTACGATCAAAAGGAAAGCAAGGAGCTATCAGCAAAATAATACATATTAATGCATGCACATCAACCAAGCTTTTCATTTGCACTTTCTAAATATAATAATGCAATTACATATATCCAAAAGCAAGTTCAATGGAGCATTGTAAAATAGGTCCTCAATCAAACTGGTTTAAT
This sequence comes from Cryptomeria japonica, assembly GCF_030272615.1. Lineage (NCBI taxonomy): Eukaryota > Viridiplantae > Streptophyta > Pinopsida > Cupressales > Cupressaceae > Cryptomeria > Cryptomeria japonica. The sequence continues at coordinate 420,814,004 of NC_081405.1, read as the reverse complement.
AAAACACAAAACAATCTTTTGTGGAACACATTAATACACTCTTGAAGCTACTATAACATGTTCCCTTTAATACTTCTTTTACAAACAAAGTAGTTTCATATAACAACTATTCGCATATTAAAGTACCTTACTTAATATATAATTTAATTATGTTACTCCTACATTACACATGGAGAATTCTTTAATGTAAACATACAGTTTTCTCCCAATAACCAAAATGAACTTTTAAACCCATAACCCCTTATATTATCTAAAAACACATAAGCGCCATAGGGTTCACACAAGGGTTCAAGAAGTCACACCCTTTTCTCTCGCAAAGAGAAAACTCAAATCAGAGATAATTACACATATCCCAAACATTTTAATTTCTAGAGAGAGAGAGAGGAATGGTCATAATAATTCAATTTGCTACAAAATAAGAATTCAATATCTACCATACAAGTCCTTCTAGCGAACAACACTAAGCTAGATCATAGTCTTAAACAAGCATATTTCACACTTTTAGATTCCAGACAAGCATTGACCAACCCAAATGGATTAGTATAAAGAGTACAACAATCAATGAGGAAGGTACATATGACTCTCTTGCAGAATATGAGTAATCGTAGACCACGTCATCAATAAGCAAACAAAGCACAGTTATTCACTCAAAACACCAACATCAAGAAGATGAAAACAAGATGTGAACACACGTGTTACACACAAGTTAAAGTATGCTTAATCACTCACATACAAGAGGAGGACAAGCATGCACATAAGGTCGATACACCTCACACCAAGGGCACACACGACACCAAAGATCCTAGTATTTGCAACATGGGCCCTGATACCAAATGTAATGCCCCGCCAGGAAACCCTGAAGGGATAAAGCTAAAACACAAGAATAGAGTGCAATAATTTTTGTTTTTTAGATAAACACAACATTAAGATACAATGAGATATCAAAATTTAGATTACACAGTGGAAGACATCAACTAACACCTAAAGAGTTTCCCAACATGATTACTTAATTACACATTTAACTTAACTCACACTAATAAATCCAATAAGCTGATTATCTTAAAATGAGATAATTCTTAAACAAGGATAATTTCTTTCAGATAGATGAAAATATAGTTCACAACATAAGGTTCATCCATTAAGATTTATCTATACCCTTCATTCAAACTTTTCATTAAAATATAAGTCATGCATCTAATTTAACAATACACTTGAATTTCATCATAGACTAATGAGATCTTTCCATGCACACTTAATTTCCTTAACAATGATTGAATATAACCCATTATCCTAAGCTACATTCTTTCATGTTCCAATATACTGCATTCAAGAGAGGACTGCATACATGCATTTAAAATTAATTTCATCCAAACCACTTATACATTATATCAAAATGTCATTCATACATGCTAACACTAAACATGAAACATAAGAACAAAAGCATCACATAACACCAAGATGATCTCGGAGTTCACCCCTAAAGGGCTACATCTTCGGGTCTACTCAACTACAAGACCCCTCTAATAATTAATAAAGTTCATGATACATAAGGTTCTCATTATTTACAATCATGCCAACAAGGCGAAACATAATCAATATACAAATGACCACATCGGTCAATAAATACATAAACGATCCCTGAAAAGGAAAGGATCCAACTAAACATAATCGAAGCTAATACAAAGGCCCACTGGAGCATCCACAAAACTAGGTCATCACAACCCAAGGTCTAGCATGAAACTAGGTACTCACAAGGGTATAAACAATAGGATGACTCCATAAAAATGCTCCTATCAAGATAATACAACCACACACTAGCGAATGTAGGGACAAGTGTCATCACACAACCTGGTATGGTTACCATGGCAGGTCTTCATAGGTTCCGGCCCCATACATTAGGTTACCCTGGCAACCTAATCCGAACCTCCAACCCATCCAAGCCTCATGTGGACCCACACATCCTTTCATGAAGACAAGGATGATGGTTTTCCATTTTAGGCCTTCTCACAACATGTCGAGTCTATGTTAGCACTTGTCCCATGTGTGAGGCATAATTATCTTACTTAAAGATTAACATTCTAATCTACTATTAGGTTATCAATTATTAGACTCACTTTTGATGGGTTACCCAGTAGCCACTTTGAGCACGGCCCCCAATCAAAAGCCACTTTCCCATACGACACTAGACTACACTCAAGCAACCTCAGAACCAAGGAACACCCATGGTCAAGAAAATGGAGTTCAAAAAGGAGGGAACAACCATTTGGTCAAACATGACTCAATAGAGGTACACTTACTGACGATACTCTAACCAGAGACCTGACCAACTATGGTGAACCACAAATCATCATACGACACCCGCATAAAGGATATGACCAATTATAACACTACCACAAAACAACAGTCAAACTCGAGACTGAGGACTGAAACAGGTATCCAAAATCAACCATACGGTAGGGTCCAATCAAATGAATCAAAGCTTGCCATTACTTAAGCAAAAATGAATACACAAATTAAACTTGCACATGCAATAATCGGTAGATACAATCTTTTACCAAATTGATTTAAACATTAAATGTCGATCAAGTTTTCTAAATGATCTTAGATTGCAGTTATCCACCTCATCTAGGTACAGGTTGTTCTTGGTTTTCTAACTCACTGAAGTTCATTTGCATCGAACATACATAAATACGCCATTATGAGTTCTTAACCCAATTTCACATTAATATAATTAAACAAACATTAACCAACTAAATATGATATTTAATCTTCAATTAAAACATCATTGTCATACTGGTTCAAAAATAATTGCCCAAGTTCATCTTTCTAGAACCAAGTTAAACTTTTTCGATTAAGGAAATATACATTAAAAGAACCAAAAATAGGTAAGCTTTTCCCAAATCCACAAAATTACTTCCTTACGTACATATAGAAAATACCAAAATTAACTATTAATTAATGTATATATTTATTAATCTGTGATTAATTAAGTATAACAAATTAATAATTAATAACGAAATTACTAAATCAAGTATTTAATTAGAAAAATATGCATTAATAATAAAATGAGATTTGAATATTAATCAATGTATATTAACACTATACAATTAATTAATAACAATTATTCATTAATTATTAATTAATGACAAATTTAATCATAATTAAAAACGTTAATAGAAACTTAACATTTATTTAAAATATTAAAATATATATATATATATATTTGCATTAAAAATATATATATATATATATATAAATGATTTCAAAATGGAAAAGGACGGGGGGGTATCCATGTGGACCCCACATGGGCCCCCTGGTAGCTCATGCTACCAATGGTAGTGCTGCTACCAATTGGTAGCAGATTGCTACCCTTGGTAGCACTGCTACCAATTGGTAGCAGTCTGCTACCTTGGGTAGTGCTACTACCAAAGGGTAGCAGCCGCTACCTTTGGTAGCCCCGCTGCCACCCCACATGGTGGGGTTCTTGCCCTCCACGTGGGTCTTGGTAATTATTTTATTATTATCTTTTTTTTAATTTTTTTAAAAAATAAATTATTGTGAATAGACACAGTTAAAAAAAATAAACAGTCTCACAGAGACTTAAAACCAATTTCCTGCAACATGGGTTTTTTTTGTTTTTTGTTTTTATCAAATACCCATATTCAAGAAGGTGAATTTCTCCAAAACAATGCCATACTAGAAAAATAAGATTTATTTACTCATATTTAAACCACAAATCTGCCAAACCCCAATCTAAATTTCAAATTAAAACTTAATCAAGGAAGCTTTAATGGAAATTTTAACCAAGTTTATCAAGAACAACCAAACCCCCAAAATTTGGTTTTAGAAAAATAATCTGAACAACCAAATTTAAATCTAAGAGTTGGGGAAGAAGGAAGGTGGGTTTGAGTTTGTGATTTCATTACAACTCTACCATTTTCCACAAAATAAGAGATTATTTACAATCACAACCAGATTTCTATAAAAACACCAAAAACAATCTTTTAAAAACATAGAAACCAATGAAATTAACCAGAGGCCTACCTGTTTAAGCAATCCTGGCAATATTGAAGAAGAGCCCAATTCTCTAGCTCAAGAAATTCCCTCTCTTCCCAAAACCCCAAAATTTTTCCATCCAAAAATATTTTCTAAAAAAACAATCCCTCATATTTTCCAAAAGTCTAGGTTAAATGGGAGAAGTTTGACCAAAATTTTATTTTTGGAATAAAATATTTTTATTTAAAATAATTCCTCAAAATCATTGTTTTCCAACTATATCAATATATTAACTTGCTTTTCAATCTAAAAATTGATTTTCTCAAATAACTGAAATTTAACCTTTCTATTTCAAAAAGCCAACAAGATTAAATTAATTCTATTTCAATTAAATTTAAATCTTTCTTTCCCAACAACGTAAACATAATAAATTTAACATTAAAATTAACCATTATATTGAACTTGCTACCAAATTGAATCGAGCAATTCAATTAACGATAAAAGGGAGCCTATTTAATTTTGTCCCCAAAATACTAATGCAAAAACACATATTAAATCAAATTTAAAGATTAAGGATTAATTACTCAATTTAACCATACACACAAAATACGCAACCCAAGAAGCCAAACAGACAGACGACCCGCATACCCAACCAAAGGGAATACTGATGACGACTGATGACGCTCACTTGAGCATGACTATGGTCAAATGAGGGTCTTACAACCACCTAATCCAAATTATAAGGACTACAGAGGCACACTCAAACCTGCAAATCCAGGTGGAGACGAACCTCGCACCCATGCGGTACTGTACATGAAATCTCCTGCAACCAAGAGTCATACATGCATACATATATAAATTTAATGAAAGTGTTAGCCTGAGATTAATAATACAAAATAGGAAAACTAATCAACTTGCATACCAACTGGTGTGAAAACCACATTAACAGATATGCACTAAATCAAAACATCTGACTATAACCTTATATTATATTAAACTAAACAAGGTTAAACCGAGATTAGAAACTGATTAGGGTAGGGGTACTACATTAGTAATATTTATGTGATGATATGTATCTTTAAGAAATAATCGAGTTCCTTTTATAGAGTTGGATATGTGATTTCATTGCAAGTTAGATGATTCTTGTAAGATTGTGAATGAGAAGCATTGATGATCTTAGAGATTGAAGTAGAATGGAAATTGTAATAATGCATTGTTGACATTTCATATGGTATGTGCTATGAGATTCTACTATGGATGGATTAGATAGAAATGATATAGGTATATTAGGTGGCATCATGCACCTATAATAGTTAAGCATTGATGTTATATTTAATGTACTTGTATATGTTAGTAATCCTATTGTTAGGCATTGTGAATCTTAGATTATGATCTAGTACTATCTTATGAAGGGATATGTGTTTGGATTCATAATGAATAGAATGGATTTTTAATGATGGGAGATTAGGAACATTTAAATTGGTGCTCTAAAATGAACTTAGTTTATAGGATGTTACTCTTAAAAGTAGTGGCATTGAGATACCCTAGGGGAAATGATGATATGATGTGTTATTCTGCTTGCGTAGTTGTGTTATGATGTTCTATGATTTGTTGTAATTGTAGCTAGGAAATCGGAAATCATCAAAGCAAATCAATATTAGTCATAGCTCAATCACAAAAGCTTAAATGCAATGATCAATCCTAATTACATCCAATAGAGATATGAAAACAAGACATTCAAGATTGAAAACTTAAGCAAACCAAATGCATACTTGAATGTCTCCTTCATGTGGCTCCATTGTCCTTCTTTCTTCTTCAAATAGCTTTGTTTGTGGATCTCACCTACTAGTGCATACACATGAGATGAAAGCAAGTAGACAAGATAGAAGCGCAAGAATACTCGAAGCGTGATTGATTCGACAAAGTGATTCGAAAAAGTGATTAGTTGGGATTGAAGAAAATCATCCAATTTATAGACAAATTGGAGAGATGATCAAATTAGCATGAAGAGATTCAAATGGAAATTGCAAATCAAGAATGTCAATTATGACAAATGATGACAAATTTGCACTTTCTATGCAAAATTGATTGATTGATAATTCATGACAAGATTATGACAAATTTCTATGTCAAAATTGATTGATTGTCAATTATGACAAATTATGACAAATTGAAATGTCATTCCCATGAAATTAGGAGAAAAATAGGAGGAAATTGAATTAGAAATTAGGAAAAATAGAAAATTGGAAAATAGGAATTTAGTGAATTAATTAATAATTTTTCATTTATTAATTAATTCACAAAGAGGGAATTTAGAAATTGATGAAAAATTAGGAAATTAGGAATTAGGAGAAATTAGGTAAATCAATTAATAATTTGTCATTTATTAATTAATTCACAAAAAGAGGAATAATTAGTTATCCAATTAAATTAAACATTTAATTGTGACACGAAGACCTAGGATAAATAAATAAATTATTTAACCTAGAGGGAGAAATGAATAAAATCATGAAACCCTAAAAGATGAATTAGAAATGCAAGGATGACAATTAGGTCTTGACAAAGGATAATTGATATCGATTCGATTTGATCATGATTCTGACTTGATAAAAGACCAATGCTGATAAATGATGTGATTGATAAATGCGCCAATTGACGAGGGACAATGACTAATTGATCTGAATTGAGAAAGACGATGATCGATGACAAATCGATCGCAAAATGACAAAATTGACAAGAAGACAAGGATCGATGACAAAATAGATCACAAGATGACAAGATTGATGACAAATTGATCAAAAGACAAGAATCAATGACAAATCAATCGCATGATGACAAGATTGATAAGAGGACAAAACCCTAATTAGGATTGATGATGTCCAAAATGATGACAAATGAATACGCACATAGATGCGACAGGATAAGATTGACGAAAATCATGACTGAAGATTGTTATCGACAAGACCAAATTCGAAAGCGAGACAACTGAAGAATGCAGAAGGACTCGATGCTTGCAAATGATAAAGACCAAGTGCGTGACATAGGATAAATGTTAATGCAACACAAAAACCCTAAAATAAGGCAATGCGCAAATGTTAAAGTATGACTCTGCAAGCGTTGACCATTTTTAGGTGTCTACATTTTGCCCCTCTTTGAGACAATGCGATTTTAAGCATTGTTTCAAAGAACAATAATGAAAATACCCCAGACAATGACAATGACACATGCATGCCCCCTCAAGGAATTGGTAGGAAACAACCAGAAAAGAGGCCAATTGATCGATAAGAATGATAGAACATGATGGGAGCAAACAAACTGACAATTGGAGAACGGATGCACGAAGGACAAGCAATTAAAGATGCAAAAGACCGTGACCAACATAAGAAGGAGAGGGTGCATGTCCATCTATGCACTGACAAAGATCTATAAATGAGACAAAGAGAGTGAAAATTGCTCATTTGCACTAGCCAAAGAGGAGAATTTGTTGCTCTGCAAAAGGACACTTGCATAGAGATGGCAAACATTCCAATGGCAGATCACCTTGGGGAATGTGTACATACCTACAGATGATCAGATGATGCGGGAGCAGCGGTATGTGTCTCAAAAACCCATATTCTCAATTTTATGAATTTGACTTGCTTGCGGGACATTGTGGGGCCCACAGGGGATGCAGAAATTGACTTCTGTGCTTGTGTGAGCACATCCTGTGCTTGTGTAGTGTATTATGCACTTGTGTAGGGTACACAAGTGCAGGTTATGCTACACACGTGCAGGAATTATCACACAGGCGCAGTTGTGCATTGGGAACCCTAATTTGGCCAAAAAATAGCATGCGAAAGATCCGAAAAGGGGGGATAAGAATAGGATAGGTCAAAATAGATGAGAAACACCCTGATTTGGACATGAAAAAAGGAAATGCAGCCCATAGGAGAAAACCCTAAAACTAACAAAATGTGCCCCAATTGTGATGCACAATCGACAGTATCCATTGATCACGCGGGAGAACCGACCTGACTGCTTCATGTTACGACATAGACTCAGGAGCATGGACAGAGATACATTAGCAGAACTTGGGATATACTATATCACATTCATGCACGAGATTAGGAAAAACATAGGACTACTAATTGCATTGGCAGAGCGATGGCATTCAGAGACCTCCTCATTCCATCTGGCGACTGGAGAGCCGACTGTGACACTAGAGGATGTATGGTGTATCCTCCGCATTCCAATTCATGGAGAGATGGTAGAGTATGACCCAGTGATAGGGAGAGATGCTTTGTGTAGATTATTTGAGTGCGATGCAGATGATTTGGATATTGTAGAGAGGGAGATCGGCTGGGAGACCATGGCATCAGAGTATGATCGATCATATGTGGTGATAGTTGTGGTTATAGCATGCCTACTAGCAGGAGACAGATGAGGACATGGATTCCCTATTGGATGGGGAAGAGTGCTAGAGTGGATGGTGATAGAGGGGACGGTGTATGCATGGGGACCATGTGTACTGGCTATGCTGTATTTTCAGTTGCATCAGATAGCATATCAGGGGGTGCAGACTTTGAGCTGTGGAGTCACACTGTTATAGGTATGGGCATTTGAGCAAATAGCCATATGTTGACCGATTGCAGAGAGATGGGTATTACCACATCGACCATATGTGTATTGCTATGGGGGAGCACTGAGACAGGGTCCGTTTGGATACATATTGTATTGGCGACACGAGCTAGACAGACTGAGAGAGTTCACATGGAGGCCATATCGTGATTGCCCTGGATGGTCAGATGATAGTGATGAGCTATCTTATTGTAGACAGGAGAGGTACCTGATTGGGTGACCAGTGAATCATCAAAGAGTGATTGAGATGTACCTACCAGAGAGAGTCAGACAATAGTTTGGAGAGAGGCAGGATGTACCTAGGAGGACTGCACACTTTGCCTGATCTCACAGAGAGATGAGTCAGTGGGGGAGTATGATTCAGCCACACATAGCATATGCTAACTTCACACAGCTACAGCAGAGATAGTGAGATTGAAGATCAGATGTGGAGGATGTCGGGATGACAGAGGAGTATGACGGTGGCCAATGCCATTTACAGATCCTGATATTCCAGTACCGAGGAGACAGGAGGACTTCCCACTCATAAGAGAGGAGGAGGGAGATGATGAGGATGAGGAGGATGAGGGTGGTGATGAGGATGAGGGGGATGATTAGGACAGAGATGAGGATGGGGATAACGAGGATGAGCTAGATTCAGGTGAGCAGGAGGCATTGCAAGATATACCCATAGAGCCGAAGACAGCTAGCATAGAGGAGATGGAGATGTGCAGGGCTACCATAGCGAGTCAGCATGATCATATTGTGACATTAGAAAGATAGAATGCCATCTTGAAGATAGAGCAGGATCAGTTCAGAGTAGAGATAGCTAGACTCACAGCGGCTCGAGATACAGCAGTAGCTCAGGCATATCAAGAAGAACAGAGAGTCACTGAGTATATTGGGTCGATTAGGGATGCCAGTGCATGGGAGATGGCACAAATGTTGGTAGAGACCGGAGAGGAGATACACCATTGGAGGACACTATATGAGAGTGTAGTCCCACCAGAGCAGAGAGTAGCTTCATATCGGGCATGATTGAGGATAGAGAGCAAGGCACGCTCTCGGAGGTCATTGAGCAGCATGGGGGTGAGTGGACCTATGAGACCACCATAGCCAAGACCAGGAGGGACATCATCCTTGAGACATGGCAGGGATGAGGAGGATAGAGGGAGCACCCAGTGATAGAGGCACGTGCTCCTTATGACGGATAGATGACATTATGTAGTCAGCCTGCGGGCCATACTTAGGACAGACAGTCCAATTTTGTACTCTGATATTATTTGGATATATGATATGATATGCATCGATATGATGGGATGCAATGTGTTATGATGTATTTTATTTTCCATGTATGGATGACTTATGCACTATTTATGTACCATTATGGAACATGTATGGATGTATTTTTTATGTGTTTTTGATGCATTTATAATATGAAATGGATAAAATGCTTGATGTGATGCTCGATGTGATGTTTGATATAATGCAAATGTACTAACCAAATGGATGCAGGATGCAGCATATGTGTTTGGGGAAATCGGAGCACTAGACGAAACTGACGGAAGAAATGTTAGTAAGAAGAAATGAAACAGAGGACAGTTAGAGATGAAGAAAAACTTGCTTTCAGTAATGCACTTTGTAGGTGAGAACCTTTATTTTAATGTAGCAAAATGGATGCGTAGCATCATGGCATTGAAGGCCAGAGCTGAAATGCAACCCTTTTTGCAAAAGACAGACACATCACAGACAAACAACAATCACAACAAAAAAGAAAAGGACCATGAACCATCCCGGTCACTCTAAATCACTCAGTGACATCATCGAGCAACATAGGAACATGATCGAAGCCAAAGATAAATCAGTAAAAAGATAAGATGCACAAATTCCAACAAGTCAAACAAACATCTTGATCTTCATTGTCAAAAGTTGAAAGTGCTGATAGGATGATCATGTTGTCTGGTTTCAGGGAATGCGGTACCCCATCTAAGATAGGACATAGTCTGGTTTCGAGTATACCACACCCTATATAAGACCCATGATAGTAGTGACAAGGACAAATAATATTGATGTTGATATTCGATTGATAAGACAATTTTGATCAATTTGAATGTCTGGTTTGATGGAAAAAGTTCACCCATTAACGCATGATTGCATTAAAGCGCAGCGTTGTGAGTAATTGTTGTTGGATGGATGCTCAGTGATCTGTCTATGAGGGGTTATTTATTTCAAAATGCTTTTCGAGTTTTTACAATTTTTTTGTGTTCATTTTTTCAGGACTTTATGTGACTTTTTTTAGGGATTTTTTCAGGACATTTTTCCATTTTTTTTTGAATTATTTCAGGACATTTTTCAATTTTTTTGAATTATTTCAGGACATTTTTCAATTTTTTTTGAATTATTTCAATGATTGATCATGACAAGAGGAACACACCCAATGCACATTTGAAAGACATATGTACAAGGAACCGGAGTATGCAAGACAATGATGTTGACCAATCACAGGCCTGGAACAGAATATTGGGTCAAGACAAAGATAGAGATGATAAACCAGCCGAGAGAAAGCATAGCTAGAGGTCATGACAGATGACGGAGCAATGATCTCATTTACACATGGTGCCTGATTGCCAGGTTTTCACCATGGTACTTGCCCAAAGCGCCTATTTGCCAGGTTTTCACTAGAGGGCGAATCATTTTTCTTTACTTTTTTGCTCTTTTTCTCTTTTGTTTTTTTCACTTTTTTTGTATTTTTATTTTTATTTTATTTTATTTTTTTGTATTTTGACTTTTTCAATAGAAAATGGACACATGATAGGGGGTGGAAGAAGGACTCAAGCATCTTTTTTTTTTTTTTTTTGGATAGTAGCCTTGAAAAAAAATGGACCATGACCTTTAAAAGTATGCTCAAAGACGTTGGTAGGATAAGGACATGGAAAATGAGATGAAACTAAGGCAAGGATTTATGCAAAGGATTGGACCAAAGAGATCGAAGGATGGAAAATATGCATTGGATAATGGATAGGATATTAGAAGAACTATGCTTGAGTGGATAGAAATGTTGGCAAGATCGACATTGGCACACACCTTGAGGGGTGATGGATTGATGGAAGAAGAATGGATCTCAGATTGTGAGATTTGGATGGAGGAATAGCTTGGGATTTTGGGACATACGGGCCCAAAATGGATGAAGAAGGTGATGGAGGAACAAATTTGAGAGGGTTGGATGGAGGAATAGCAACTTTGGATGCCAATTTTGATGTTTCTTTAGGCTTTTGTGCTTCAAGGAGCCGCTTAGGGATCCACATGGTTTTTGATTTTTCATGCTTTTGTGGTTCCTTGGAGTGCATTGCTTGCACAAGGGATTTAGGAACCCATATGTATTTTGAATTTTTTTTTTTGAGCAATGGGCCTTTGTGGCCTTTTGGATATTTCTTTTTCTTTATAGATCATATTGTTCTTTGTTTTTACATGTCGATTATATTGGACATGTTGATCCTGGAATACATGTGGATTGCTAGACTTATGACTTTTATACTTGGCATCCAAATTGCTTGGAGGGGGAAAGGAATGCATGGATGGATATGAATGAAATGGAGTTATTTTGGATTGATGAAATTTACTCAAGGATGTGTTCCTTTGCTGACCTTGCATAGAGGACAAAGGGATATAAGGACCTAAGATGGATGGATAGTATGATGGGGAAGGGATATGTTTGGATTTTGAAGGGATACCAACGTCTTGAGAGTGAGTTGTGTAGACATGACCCTTAAGATCTTCTTTAACATGAAGGGATTCTTGCTTATGGAGATCTACCCCTTTGCCTTTATGAATATCTTGACTCGTAGGATACTCTTGTAATGCCCATACCCTAGTCGGACTTTTAAAACCCGTTTAACCTTGATTGACTTCCTATGTGGCATTCTTGAATGGTAGAGTAACCGATATGCAATGTGTAGCTTAGATAATATAAATAAATTGTGCATGCTTATTATTGTGCTTTTGCATCGATTTTCGTGTAAATGTAATTGTTTCCTAACCCCTGTGATAAATCTTGAGCTAACGTCTTCATTGAATATGTATTTGTATATGCATGCTTGTATGAGTTCATGGGTGCAGGAGATTGCAGGTACAACACCGCTTAGGGCAAGGTTCACCTCCTTTGGAACATTGCAAGGTTGAGTATGCTCTTTCATCTTTTGAATTCGGAATTAGTGGTCATATAACGCTCGTCTTGCCTTAGCCATGGTTAGGTGAGCATCGTGCGTGGATTCGTGGAGCTTGCCTTTCATTGAGATGCGTGTCGAGAGATTTGGAGGACTACCTCGATTTGCGTGCCTTGCACGAGGTAAGTGAGGTTTGTTATCCTAAGTATTAAATTTAAAATTATGATTAAACGTACACATTAGAGATATAGAAATTTAAATAGGTAGCTTCTTTATACGATTAATCAGTAATTAAAGAGATTTGCTTTAAATTATTATTGTAGCAAGTTTAAGGTATTTAACTGAGGTTAGTGTGCTCATTTACGCATTTGTAACTTTTATGCATTTGGAGTCGAGAAATTAGAATAAATTAAACTCTTGCATTAGATTAGTCATTTATTTAAAAATATCGCTTTATTATGTTGTAGCGAGTTAATTTAATAGCTAATTTTAAAATAATGAATTTAATGAGATTATGCATTTTTGGAGAGGAAAAATTTAAAGACATTTGGGAGATAGCAATAAATTACGCATTTTCGCATTTGGAGAAAAAAAAAAAAAAGAGGAAAATTATTATTATTTAAAAGAAATTATTTCTTCTTACTTGTATAGTTGATAAAATATAAAAGTTTGATTTTCAGTAAATTAAATTAGAGCTGAATATGAAGTAGAAGCTTTTAAATTTTAAAAGAAAAATGAACAAGGAAGGAATGAATGATTCCCATTTGGATTTTCATTTATCGTATTTTAGAAATAAAACCCTAAATTCGAAATTGAAATTAGGGCAAAAATTAGGGCTTTGTTTTTAATCTCAGTTTTGCAAGCATTTTGGGAGTTTTTTGGGCTTTTGGTCATTCTTGGGTGGAAGAACATGGTTTGGGAAGAAAAGAATGGAGTTTTTCTTGCTTGCTTGGAGTGGCTGAAGCTCTTCATCAAGACTCATGCCCGGAAATTTCATTATGAGGTAGGATTCGGGCCTTTTTTTTAAAGTTATTGTTGAATACAAAAAAAAGGGTATTATCCATGAATGTGTTTGAGGTTTAGTTTTCAGTTTACTTTCAATCTTGGTTGTTCTTGAATCAAAACCTCATTCTTGATGGATTTTGTGATTTTTAAATTTGTTAGGAAAACTTTCTCCCATAATGGAAATTCTGGTATAAATCTGGAAATGATTTCTGAGGTGTTGTAATCCCCATATCCTTTATGTGTTAAAACTTGTTTTTGTGTTTAAAAAAAAAAGAAAAGGGGGGGGGGGTTATCATCAAATATCATGTTACCCAGAAACTCAGTTCGTTTAAAACGAACTTCTTATTTTGTGTCTGTGCGTTTTTTTTAAATCCTTCATTATCATATTATGTCGGGCATGTGTTTATTTGGATTTCGGCCTGGGCGTAGGTTTTGATTGAGGGTTTGGGGTTGGAGGGCGGGGAGCGGAGCTCCACCCGCTCCTCCTCCCCTTTCCCCGCACGCACCCCTTACTTCCGCTCGCTTCACCCGTCGCCTATCCCCGCACACACTCCCCCGCTCGCAAGTGAAAACCACCGGCGGCCGCGGCACTGCGGTGGCCGCAGGGGCCGCGGTGGCCGCAGGGCGCCGCGGACCTGCGGGCACCGCAGTGGCGCCGCCACACGGGAGTCCCTGCGGATTTCGGCTAGGGTTAGGCCGCAAACTTCCTTTTTTTAAAAAAAAAAATTTGATTTTCTTTGTTTTGTTTTCGTCGTTTGATAATTATTAACTTAGTTGTTTTGTAAGTTAAAAAAAAAAAAAATGGTTTTAGGTTGTTTCATTTCATTCAAAAAAAAAGCTGCTTATTGATACCAATATATATTATAAGCAATAAATTATATAAAAAAAAGATTGAACGAAAATGTATATACAATCAAAAAAAAAGGAGAGATGTTTATTAGTATTAATATATTATGAGCAATATTTTATACTAAAATTTGAATGGAGATGTACATTTTAAAAAGTTATGATTTTCCATTTCAAATGTCAAAAAAAAAAAATGTATTTGTTCCTATATAGTGATAGGTAAATCCTTGTGTTGTTAGAAAAAGGGGTTAAATTATCTTTGTAAAACCATCTTATCATTAGAGGGTATCTAAGGGTTAATTAATTGATTAGACGTTATGTCAACTTGAGAAAGCGTTAAATTTACTCGTTAACGTTTGTGCATGATCTATTATTTTGGAAATTTGTTGGGTCCCCGTCAACTGGTTTCCTTGGTCTATCCAACGTCGGTCTAGACCCCATTTAAGGTACCACCTGTTAAGGAATCCTTGCCCTTTTTACTTGATGTACTTAGTAGGATCCGTTACAAAAGGGATCATTATGTAATTAATGTCCGAAGTGTCTGTTGTATATTGATTGTAATCGCCTAAGTGGCAAGATTGTAAAGACATGTAATTATGTAACCTTAACTATATTAAATACCAAAAGGGTCTTGCAGTTGAGCAGACCCGGAGATGTAGCCCATCCGGGGTGAACTCCGAGATCATATTCTGTGTCGTGCGATGTTTATAGCGTACTTTGTTTATGTTTTAAATTATTCATGATGGTTGTATTCTTGCTTAGTGTAAAGTGTAAATTAAATGAATTCAAATTTAAATGTATAACATTTTTCAGATGGATAAATGTAGTTATTTAAGTTCATAAAACTTGGTGAATCATGGTTATGGCAAGCATTTAAAATATTGAATTTAGAGTTGTGGAAAGGAGTATTTTGATAAGGTTAAATGAACGTAGTAATAATGGAAGGAACCTTGCTAGTTTTCTTTATTGGATTAACTTGTTATTAAGTATATAAATGGAATGGACATAAAAAGGAAACAAAGTTAAAATTTATGTCACCATTCCTAGATTGAAATCTAAAGGTTAAACATCATATAAATATCTATCTTTTTACCTTAGGAAATGAATCACGCCATGTCAATTATGTTTCATTGCATTGGGTAAATTTGTTAAGTTATTTCACGATTTAATCCTAACAATAAACCTCACCAGAGAAATTCGATAACCGTGTGGGCTTAATTAGATATTCATGTTGTATAAGGGATGCATATGCTTAGTTATTCAGGTTGTAAATTAAAAACAACAACCCTCACTAAATTAACTTTATAACTGTGTGAACCCAACTGGAAAACCCATATGTTAATCTTATAAAAAGGAATTCCTCATGTTTGTTAAGATTGAACTAGAACGGGAAACGTTATGATAATTATGTTTCATTATATTGGATATAGTTGTTTGGTCAAATACGTTTAATCTTAATAGATCAACCTTACCGAAATTTAACTTGATAATTGGTGAAACTCATTTAGGCATTTACTATCTTACCCCTTGTAAATGAACATTGCCATGTTAATTGTATTTCACTTTATCAAATGAAATCACTTAGTTGTTTACGTTTTAATCCTAACAAATATTCTTTAACAGATTAATCTCATATGAGAGTGAACTCAACTAGTATCTATATTTGTAACCTTAAATAACGAATCCCTTACGAATACTGAAGTGGATCTAAAAAAAGGAAGCTTTGGTATAGTTATTTAAACCTTAATCTTAATATAATATATGTACCATATCATATTAACCTCGTTTATAAGAAGAGATATGCAAAATGATAATTGTATTCTAATCCTAATAGAAGAACATCACTATGGTCTGAATTATTCGAACCTTGAAATGATGAATGTAATCCCGTTAACGATATTTTAAATTGAAGGATGCTCTCGGGGGTTTAATGCATATCCAACTTAATGAAGTTAGTCCATTTATTACATTATTAAAAATTCAAATGAGACCTATGGCTACTCATAACTTACCCTTCGTATAAGCACTACAACTCATTAGTTGAATATGCATGAAACCAAATGAGGGGACTTCACTCTATTAATTGTGGTTAATCCTTAAGAAATAAATCTCTCTCATTAACCATGCTTTTAATATAAAAAAAAAAGGGGAGAAAACAAATGTGGGTGAATATTTTAAAATCAAATGATGAAACCCTCGCTTTACTAATCATAGTTTAACCTTGAATGAATGAACCTCATTAGGCATATTCTTAAAACATTAAAGGATGAAATCAATTGTGAATGGATACCACAACCCAAGGTATGGAATTCATGAGCCCATTTTGGGGGCCTCTTAGTGTAATTATGATTTAAAGTGCAATGAATAAATAACTTCTCAATGGCTCCCTAACCGTCTAAAGTAAATGATCTCTTCCTAAAATTATAAGACGTCAAACCATTGAACACATTTGTAATTAAGATCTATGCATTGTCCTCGTAATTAAGTTATCCAGTTTAATGGATCAAATGACGCAAGTTGAGTTAGGTGTAAAGTTGTGTAATCGCGTTAGGAAACTCCTTAGGATTGTTTGAGCCTTCCGCTGTGTTATCTAGATAGAGATAACTTGAGATCACTTCAATCTATCTTAATATTGTAACCCTTTTATTAACGCACTTAATTATATTTAAAAAAAAAAAATTTACACTCTATTTGAGTGTTTTTAATTTAAACCCATAGGGGTTTCCTGGCGGGGCATTACATTTGGTATCAGAGCCCATGTTGCAACACTGGGATCTCTGGTTTCATTTGTGCCCTTAGTTGGTGTGTGTGTGTCTACCTTATATTGTATGCTTGCCCACCTTGTTGCGAGGGTGTGATTTGACAAACCCTACTTGTGTGTAACATGTGTGATTCACACTTTGTTTTCACCTTATTGATGTGGGTGTTTTGGAAATAATTATGGGTGTTTTGTCTACCTATTGGGGTCTTGGTCTATGACTTCTCTTCTTTGAAAAGGATTTGTATGTACCTTCATTCTTGCTTTGTTTTACTCTTTGACTAATCCACCTGAGTTGGATGTTAATATCTTGAACCTAAAAGTACGAAATGTGTTGTTTGTGGTTTTGGCTATATTTTAATGATTGTCCACTTAAAGGACTAGTATGACAAATATTAATGCTTATTATGTAGAAAAATTAGAGATTATGACTCTTCCTCTTC